>NW_026266395.1:0-30011 GCF_025860055.1 Xyrauchen texanus
GGGGGTACAAACAGGCCTAGGTAGGGATTCCCCTTTTTTGTAATTTAGGCAAAGGTCGATCAGGTCCACCAGAAACATACGCCAGCCAGTGCTTTTCTGCGAGTCCCCTAAGTAAACTGTAGCAGTCTGGGGGACTGTTATGGGGGCCATTGTCCCTAACAACCCAACCCTAACCCTAATGTAGGAAGAATCTAAAGTGTTAACCCAATAGCCGAAAGTCTCAAGGCCATCTGGGGGATACAAATAGGCACAGACAGGAATTTCTTTAGAATAGGGATGGGCGGTAGAAGAAATCTAAAAGTTTTAACCTAATAGCCAAAAGTCAGCCAGGCCATCTGGGGGGTACAAATAGGCATAGGACTGGAACTTGTTTTGAAACAAAAAGCAGAATAAAGGATGTTCTTGAATTAAGATTTTCTTAAAAAACCCTAGTGGCCGAAAAATCTCAAGGCCAGGTGGGGGGTAAAAATGGGTCTAGGGAGGGGAGGGGTTTCCTTTTAAATTAGCTTCGGTAGATATGGACTAAGGGTTTGACTAATGTTTCTTTTATGCCCAGGAGGAGGGAGTAGTTTGTTCTTTTGGGGGATTTCAATATTAGATGATGGGATGGGATAATTTGCAGCTGTCCCACCTAATTCCTATCAGAGGGGTCTGGTGGTGGATTGGGTGGGAGAGCGTGGAGGCCAAGTCTGGCACCGGGGGTTTCCAGCGCAGTCTCACGAGTACCCCTTAGCTCATCCCTTCCCATTTCACTGCCTTTTGGTCTTGACTGGTAAAGGAATTCCTAAGTGTTTTAAGTAAATGTAAGGTTAACTATATGAATAGGGAAAAGTCCCAAAAGCAAATGGGGATCACCTTATGGTGTAACTCACTTGTGAACGGACACATTATAAGACACACCTAACCCTAACCACTTAACCCTGAAAAATAGCCCTGCACTAACCCTAACCACTTAATCCTGCCCCCATACCTAAACCTAACCATTTAGCCCTGCCCTCCTACCTAACCCTGCCCCTAACCCTAAAAACTTAACCCTGCCCCCATACCTAACCCCAACCCTAAACCTAACCACTTAACCCTGCCCCATATCTAATCCTAGTAACGGAATCCTACCCTTCTACCTAACTCTAGCCACTATCACCTAACCCTGCCCCCACACCTAAACCCAACCATTTAGCTCTGCCCTTCTACCTAATCCTGCCCCTAACCCTAACCACTTAACTCTGCCCTCATACCTAAACTCCTACCTAACCCTGTCCCCATACCTAACCCTGTCCCCATACCTAACCCTAGCCACTTAACCCTGCCCCCATACCTAAACCTAACCATTTAGCCCTGCCCTCCTACCTAACCCTGCCCCCATACCTAACCCTAACCATTTCAGCCCCGCCTCTTCCTAAACCCACACCTAAACCCAACCATTTAGCTCTGCCCTTCTACCTAATCCTGCCCCTAACCACTTAACTCTGTCCCCATACCTAACCCTAGCCACTTAACCCTGCCCCCATACCTAAACCTAACCATTTAGCCCTGCCCTCCTACCTAACCCTGGGGGCAGGTAATAGGGGTCAGACCAAAAAGAAGGGGACATAATAATTTTTCTCCTTCTTTATAGTCCTTGAGTAGGGATAGGAGATGATGTGGAGGCAGTTGAGTATTGGGAATATTCTCCACATTGACGGTTAGAAGTTTTTTTGGAAACTAGGATGGAGGATTGTGGGTAGCAGGTAGTCACCACGGTGGTATGACTTAGGTTCTCATAATGGATGGTTGGATGAACCGCTGGTTTAGTTAGAAGTTTCTGCAGCCTCCGGTTGTCTTGGTAAAGATGATGTCTGTTTGGCTTGTGTAAACTTTTAGGGGTTATCTCTGGTAGAAGCTTGATGCTTTGGCATCCGCCAGTCATAGCCTTCGAGATGAGATCCTTCTCAGTCTTTTCTCGGGCAGCCTGTGGATACCTTGCGTGTGTTAACGATCAGGTTGGCTGGGTTGAGAATTACGTGAGTAAACTGCCCCCTTGTGTCCACTAGGACAAAGCACTTATGGGGGCAGCTTTTTACTGGTGAATAGCACCACCATTGCAACAGTACACTTTTGCACAACACGGCATTACACCAACCTACTTTGTTTTTTCTGGTTTCGGTGTGTAGAGGGTGGGAGGGGAGATATTTTTTAGGAGGAATTTCAATGGTATATGGAGGAATGTGTTTGGGGAGCGTATATTCAGCATAGGTTGGTACTCCGGGGTCTCCCAGAAAAGTCTGTCTTGATAAATGGATGTTGTAAGAAGGGAGGTGGGGGTGGTTGTATGTAGAAATAACTTTAGACAAGGGGATAAGCCAGACCCAAAAAAAAAACACATTGCGGTTCTGGAAGAGAGGGTAGTAATTGGACATTGTGACACACGCCTGGGACTGATCCCCTATGGCGGGCCTCCCCAGAGGAGGGTGTATAGTAAGAAGAGGCTGAAACACCTGAAGATTCTGGGGCTTGCTACTGATGAGGTGTCATTAATATTCCCCTTTAAAAAAATACTTTCTGGGGGTAGCCTGAATGGGTTTTGGGATGATTTTTTTCCCTTGAAAAGCCTGTTTTTATCGCTAGGGCCATCTGGGGGTACAAATAGGCACAGACAGGAATTTCTCTTTAGAACAAGGAAGGACGATAGAGGAAATCTAAAAGTTTTAACCTAATAAACTATAACAGTCTGAGGAGATTGTTATGAGGGGCCGTTGTCCCTAACAACCTAACCCTAACCCTAACCCATCTGGGGTACAAATAGGCACAGATAGGAATTTCTCTTTAGAACAAGGAAGGACGATAGAGGAAATCTAAAAGTTTTAACCTAATAAACTATAACAGTCTGAGGAGACTGTTATGGGGGCCATTGTCCCTAACAACCCAACCCTAATGTAGGAAAAATCTAAAGAGTTAACCTAATAGCCAAAAGTCTCCAGGCCATGTGGGGGGTACAAATAGGCGCAGACAGGAATTTCTCTTTAGAACAAGGAAGGACGATAGAAGAAATCTAAAGTTTTAACCTAATAAACTATAGCAGTCTGAGGAGACTGTTATGGGGGCCATTGTCCCTAACAACCCAACCCTAATGTAGGAAAAATCTAAAGAGTTAACCTAATAGCCAAAAGTCTCCAGGCCATGTGGGGGGTACAAATAGGCGCAGACAGGAATTTCTCTTTAGAACAAGGAAGGACGATAGAAGAAATCTAAAGTTTTAACCTAATAAACTATAGCAGTCTGAGGAGACTGTTATGGGGGGGCCATTGTCCCTAACAACCCAACCCTAATGTAGGAAAAATCTAAAGAGTGAACCTAATAGCCAAAAGTCTCAAGGCCATGTGGGGGGTACAAATAGGCGCAGACAGGAATTTCTCTTTAGAACAAGGAAGGACGATAGAAGGAATCTAAAAAGTTTTACAAATAGGCATAGGACTGGAACTTGTTTGGAACAAAAAGCAAAATAACGGAGATTCTTGAATCAAGATTTTCCTAAAACCCTAGTGGCCGAAAGTCTCAAGGCCATGTGGGGGCACAAACAGGCCTAGGTAGGGGATTCCCCTTTTTTGTAATTTAGGCAAAGGTCGATCGGTCCACCAGAAACATGCCTGCCAGTGCTTTTCTACTGAGTCCCCTAAGTAAACTATAGCAGTCTGGGGGACTGTTATGGGGGGCCGTTGTCCCTAACAACCTAACCTGCCAGTTGCCATCGGACCTAGGGGACCGACATCTAGTCACAGAGCCTATATCAGGGGTAGTATTCTTTATTAAATCAAGCCCGGGGGTTGGGTGGGTGAGGAGAGGAGGCCAAATTTGGGCCTCAGGAGGGTGGCCGACGCATTTCAGCAGCCCCCTCCCTCGCTCTCTCATCTCGCCTAGTTTTAGTAGAAATGGCTATTAAAATATGTAAAACAAGTAGATTAAGTATGGATGAAAAGAAGCAATACTGTCGTATTTTCTCTCTGAAAAGGATGTAGTACAAATAGGCGCAGACAGGAATTTCTCTTTAGAACAAGGAAGGACGATAGAAGAAATCTAAAAGTTTTAACCTAATAATCTATAGCAGTCTGGGGAGACTATTAGGGGGCCATTGTCCCTAACAACCCTAATCCTAATGTAGGAAGAATCTAAAGAGTGAACCTAATAGCCAAAAGTCTCAAGGCCATGTGGGGGTACAAATAGGCGAGACAGGAATTTCTCTCTTTAGAACAAGGAAGGGCGATAGAAGAAATCTAAAAAGTTTTAACCTAATAAACTATAGCAGTCTGGGGAGACTGTTATGGGGGCCATTGTCCCTAACAAACCAACCCTAACCCTAATGTAGGAAGAATCTAAAGAGTTAACCTAATAGCCAAAAGTCTCAAGGCCATCTGGGGGTACAAACAGGCCTAGGTAGGGATTCCCCTTTTTTGTAATTTAGGCAAAGGTCGATCGGTCCACCAGAAACATACGCCAGCCAGTGCTTTTCTGCGAGTCCCCTAAGTAAACTGTAGCAGTCTGGGGGACTGTTATGGGGGCCATTGTCCCTAACAACCCAACCCTAACCCTAATGTAGGAAGAATCTAAAGTGTTAACCCAATAGCCGAAAGTCTCAAGGCCATCTGGGGGATACAAATAGGCACAGACAGGAATTTCTTTAGAATAGGGATGGACGGTAGAAGAAATCTAAAAGTTTTAACCTAATAATCTATAGCAGTCTGGGGAGACTGTTGGGGGGCCATTGTAAAACCCTAACCCTAATGTAGGAAGAATCTAAAGAGTGAACCTCAGGCGCAGACAGGAATTTCTCTTTAGAACAAGGAAGGACGATAGAAGGAATCTAAAAAGTTTTACAAATAGGCATAGGACTGGAACTTGTTTGGAACAAAAAGCAAAATAAAGGAGATTCTTGAATCAAGATTTTCCTAAAACCCTAGTGGCCGAAAGTCTCAAGGCCATGTGGGGGCACAAACAGGCCTAGGTAGGGGATTCCCCTTTTTGTAATTTAGGCAAGTCCCCTAAGTAAACTGCGAGTCCCCTAAGTAAACTATAGCAGTCTGGGGGACTGTTATGGGGGGCCGTTGTCCCTAACAACCTAACCCTAACCCTAACCCTAACCCATCTGGGGGTACAAATAGGCACAGATAGGAATTTCTCTTTAGAACAAGGAAGGACGATAGAGGAAATCTAAAGTTTTAACCTAATAAACTATAGCAGTCTGAGGAGACTGTTATGGGGGGCCATTGTCCCTAACAACCCAACCCTAATGTAGGAAAAATCTAAAGAGTTAACCTAATAGCCAAAAGTCTCCAGGCCATGTGGGGGTACAAATAGGCTGAGACAGGAATTTCTCTTTAGAACAAGGAAGGACGATAGAAGAAATCTAAAAATGTTAACCTAATAATCTATAGCAGTCTGGGGAGACTGTTGGGGGGCCATTGTCCCTAAAAACCCTAACCCTAATGTAGGAAGAATCTAAAGAGTTAACCTAATAGCCAAAAGTCTCAAGGCCATCTGGGGGTACAAACAGGCCTAGGTAGGGATTCCCCTTTTTGTAATTTAGGCAAAGGTCGATCGGTCCACCAGAAACATACGCCAGCCAGTGCTTTTCTGCGAGTCCCCTAAGTAAACTGTAGCAGTCTGGGGGACTGTTATGGGGGGCCATTGTCCCTAACAACCCAACCCTAACCCTAATGTAGGAAGAATCTAAAGTGTTAACCCAATAGCCGAAAGTCTCAAGGCCATCTGGGGATACAAATAGGCACAGACAGGAATTTCTTTAGAATAGGGATGGACGGTAGAAGAAATCTAAAAAGTTTTAACCTAATAGCCAAAAGTCGCCAGGCCATCTGGGGGGTACAAATAGGCATAGGACTGGAACTTGTTTGAAACAAAAAGCAGAATAAAGGATGTTCTTGAATTAAGATTTTCTTAAAAAAACCCTAGTGGCCGAAAATCTCAAGGCCAGGTGGGGGGTAAAAAATGGGTCTAGGGAGGGGGAGGGGGTTTCCTTTTTAAATTAGCTTCGGTAGATATGGACTAAGGGTTTGACTAATGTTTCTTTTATGCCCAGGGAGGAGGGAGTAGTTTGTTCTTTTTGGGGGGATTTCAATATTAGATGATGGGATGGGATAATTTGCAGCTGTCCCACCTAATTCCTATCAGAGGGGTCTGGTGGTGGATTGGGTGGGAGAGCGTGGAGGCCAAGTCTGGCACCGGGGGTTTCCAGCGTAGTCTCGCGAGTACCCCTTAGCTCATCCCTTCCCATTTCACTGCCTTTTGGTCTTGACTGGTAAAGGAATTCCTAAGTGTTTTAAGTAAATGTAAGGTTAACTATATGAATAGGGAAAAGTCCCAAAAGCAAATGGGGATCACCTTATGGTGTAACTCACTTGTGAACGGACACATTATAAGACACACCTAACCCTAACCACTTAACCCTGAAAAATAGCCCTGCACTAACCCTAACCACTTAATCCTGCCCCCATACCTAAACCTAACCATTTAGCCCTGCCCTCCTACCTAACCCTGCCCCTAACCCTAAAAACTTAACCCTGCCCCCATACCTAACCCCAACCCTAACCACTTAACCCTGCCCCATATCTAATCCTAGTAACGGAATCCTACCCTTCTACCTAACTCTAGCCACTATCACCTAACCCTGCCCCCATACCTAAACCCAACCATTTAGCTCTGCCCTTCTACCTAATCCTGCCCCTAACCCTAACCACTTAACTCTGCCCTCATACCTAAACTCCTACCTAACCCTGTCCCCATACCTAACCCTGTCCCCATACCTAACCCTAGCCACTTAACCCTGCCCCCATACCTAAACCTAACCATTTAGCCCTGCCCTCCTACCTAACCCTGCCCCCATACCTAACCCTAACCATTTCAGCCCGCCCTCTTTCCTAAACCCACACCTAAACCCAACCATTTAGCTCTGCCCTTCTACCTAATCCTGCCCCTAACCACTTAACTCTGTCCCCATACCTAACCCTAGCCACTTAACCCTGCCCCCATACCTAAACCTAACCATTTAGCCCTGCCCTCCTACCTAACCCTGGGGGCAGGTAATAGGGGTCAGACCAAAAAAGAAGGGACATAATAATTTTTTCTCCTTCTTTATAGTCCTTGAGTAGGGATAGGGAGATGATGTGGAGGCAGTTGAGTATTGGGAATATTCTCCACATTGACGGTTAGAAGTTTTTTTTGGAAACTAGGATGGAGGATTGTGGGTAGCAGGTAGTCACCACGGTGGTATGACTTAGGTTCTCATAATGGATGGTTGGATGAACCGCTGGTTTAGTTAGAAGTTTCTGCAGCCTCCGGTTGTCTTGGTAAAGATGATGTCTGTTTGGCTTGTGTAAACTTTTAGGGGTTATCTCTGGTAGAAGCTTGATGCTTTGGCATCCGCCAGTCATAGCCTTCGAGATGAGATCCTTCTCAGTCTTTTCTCGGGCAGCCTGTGGATACCTTGCGTGTGTTAACGATCAGGTTGGCTGGGTTGAGAATTACGTGAGTAAACTGCCCCTTGTGTCCACTAGGACAAAGCACTTATGGGGGCAGCTTTTTTACTGGTGAATAGCACCACCATTGCAACAGTACACTTTTGCACAACACGGCATTACACCAACCTACTTTGTTTTTTCTGGTTTCGGTGTGTAGAGGGTGGGAGGGAGATATTTTTTAGGAGGAATTTCAATGGTATATGGAGGAATGTGTTTGGGGAGCGTATATTCAGCATAGGTTGGTACTCCGGGGTCTCCCAGAAAAGTCTGTCTTGATAAATGGATGTTGTAAGAAGGGAGGTGGGGGTGGTTGTATGTAGAAATAACTTTAGACAAGGGGATAAGCCAGACCCAAAAAAAAAACACATTACGGTTCTGGAAGAGAGGGTAGTAATTGGACATTGTGACACACGCCTGGGACTGATCCCCTATGGCGGGCCTCCCAGAGGAGGGTGTATAGTAAGAAGAGGCTGAAACACCTGAAGATTCTGGGGCTTGCTACTGATGAGGTGTCATTAATATTCCCCTTTAAAAAAATACTTTCTGGGGGTAGCCTGAATGGGTTTTGGGATGATTTTTTTCCCTTGAAAAAGCCTGTTTTTATCGCTAGGGCCATCTGGGGGTACAAATAGGCACAGACAGGAATTTCTCTTTAGAACAAGGAAGGACGATAGAGGAAATCTAAAAGTTTTAACCTAATAAACTATAACAGTCTGAGGAGATTGTTATGGGGGGCCGTTGTCCCTAACAACCTAACCCTAACCCTAACCCATCTGGGGGTACAAATAGGCACAGATAGGAATTTCTCTTTAGAACAAGGAAGGACGATAGAGGAAATCTAAAAGTTTTAACCTAATAAACTATAACAGTCTGAGGAGACTGTTATGGGGGCCATTGTCCCTAACAACCCAACCCTAATGTAGGAAAAATCTAAAGAGTTAACCTAATAGCCAAAAGTCTCCAGGCCATGTGGGGGTACAAATAGGCGCAGACAGGAATTTCTCTTTAGAACAAGGAAGGACGATAGAAGAAATCTAAAGTTTTAACCTAATAAACTATAGCAGTCTGAGGAGACTGTTATGGGGGGCCATTGTCCCTAACAACCCAACCCTAATGTAGGAAAAATCTAAAGAGTTAACCTAATAGCCAAAAGTCTCCAGGCCATGTGGGGGTACAAATAGGCTAGACAGGAATTTCTCTTTAGAACAAGGAAGGACGATAGAAGAAATCTAAAGTTTTAACCTAATAAACTATAGCAGTCTGAGGAGACTGTTATGGGGGGCCATTGTCCCTAACAACCCAACCCTAATGTAGGAAAAATCTAAAGAGTGAACCTAATAGCCAAAAGTCTCAAGGCCATGTGGGGGTACAAATAGGCGAGACAGGAATTTCTCTTTAGAACAAGGAAGGACGATAGAAGGAATCTAAAAAGTTTTACAAATAGGCATAGGACTGGAACTTGTTTGGAACAAAAAGCAAAATAACGGAGATTCTTGAATCAAGATTTTCCTAAAACCCTAGTGGCCGAAAGTCTCAAGGCCATGTGGGGGCACAAACAGGCCTAGGTAGGGGATTCCCCTTTTTGTAATTTAGGCAAAGGTCGATCGGTCCACCAGAAACATGCACTGCCAGTGCTTTTCTGCGAGTCCCTAAGTAAACTATAGCAGTCTGGGGGACTGTTATGGGGGGCCGTTGTCCCTAACAACCTAACCTGCCAGTTGCCATCGGACCTAGGGGACCGACATCTAGTCACAGAGCCTATATCAGGGGTAGTATTCTTTATTAAATCAAGCCCGGGGTTGGGTGGGTGAGGAGAGGAGGCCAAATTTGGGCCTCAGGAGGGTGGCCGACGCATTTTAGCAGCCCCCTCCCTCAGCCTCTCATCTCGCCTAGTTTTAGTAGAAATGGCTATTAAAATATGTAAAACAAGTAGATTAAGTATGGATGAAAAGAAGCAATACTGTCGTATTTTCTCTCTGAAAAAGGATGTAGTACAAATAGGCGCAGACAGGAATTTCTCTTTAGAACAAGGAAGGACGATAGAAGAAATCTAAAAGTTTTAACCTAATAATCTATAGCAGTCTGGGGAGACTATTAGGGGGCCATTGTCCCTAACAACCCTAATCCTAATGTAGGAAGAATCTAAAGAGTGAACCTAATAGCCAAAAGTCTCAAGGCCATGTGGGGGGTACAAATAGAGCAGACAGGAATTTCTCTCTTTAGAACAAGGAAGGGCGATAGAAGAAATCTAAAAAGTTTTAACCTAATAAACTATAGCAGTCTGGGGAGACTGTTATGGGAGGCCATTGTCCCTAACAAACCAACCCTAACCCTAATGTAGGAAGAATCTAAAGAGTTAACCTAATAGCCAAAAGTCTCAAGGCCATCTGGGGGTACAAACAGGCCTAGGTAGGGATTCCCCTTTTTTGTAATTTAGGCAAAGGTCGATCGGTCCACCAGAAACATACGCCAGCCAGTGCTTTTCTACGAGTCCCCTAAGTAAACTGTAGCAGTCTGGGGGACTGTTATGGGGGGCCATTGTCCCTAACAACCCAACCCTAACCCTAATGTAGGAAGAATCTAAAGTGTTAACCCAATAGCTGAAAGTCTCAAGGCCATCTGGGGGATACAAATAGGCACAGACAGGAATTTCTTTAGAATAGGGATGGACGGTAGAAGAAATCTAAAAGTTTTAACCTAATAATCTATAGCAGTCTGGGGAGACTGTTGGGGGCCATTGTAAAACCCTAACCCTAATGTAGGAAGAATCTAAAGAGTGAACCTCAGAGCAGACAGGAATTTCTCTTTAGAACAAGGAAGGACGATAGAAGGAATCTAAAAGTTTTACAAATAGGCATAGGACTGGAACTTGTTTGGAACAAAAAGCAAAATAAAGGAGATTCTTGAATCAAGATTTTCCTAAAACCCTAGTGGCCGAAAGTCTCAAGGCCATGTGGGGGCACAAACAGGCCTAGGTAGGGATTCCCCTTTTTGTAATTTAGGCAAGTCCCCTAAGTAAACTGCGAGTCCCCTAAGTAAACTATAGCAGTCTGGGGGACTGTTATGGGGGGCCGTTGTCCCTAACAACCTAACCCTAACCCTAACCCTAACCCATCTGGGGGTACAAATAGGCACAGATAGGAATTTCTCTTTAGAACAAGGAAGGACGATAGAGGAAATCTAAAGTTTTAACCTAATAAACTATAGCAGTCTGAGGAGACTGTTATGGGGGCCATTGTCCCTAACAACCCAACCCTAATGTAGGAAAAATCTAAAGAGTTAACCTAATAGCCAAAAGTCTCCAGGCCATGTGGGGGTACAAATAGGCGAGACAGGAATTTCTCTTTAGAACAAGGAAGGACGATAGAAGAAATCTAAAAATGTTAACCTAATAATCTATAGCAGTCTGGGGAGACTGTTGGGGGCCATTGTCCCTAAAAACCCTAACCCTAATGTAGGAAGAATCTAAAGAGTTAACCTAATAGCCAAAAGTCTCAAGGCCATGTGGGGGTACAAATAGAGCAGACAGGAATTTCTCTTTAGAACAAGGAAGGACGATAGAAGAAATCTAAAAATGTTAACCTAATAATCTATAGCAGTCTGGGGAGACTGTTGGGGGCCATTGTCCCTAAAAACCCTAACCCTAATGTAGGAAGAATCTAAAGAGTTAACCTAATAGCCAAAAGTCTCAAGGCCATCTGGGGGTACAAACAGGCCTAGGTAGGGATTCCCCTTTTTTGTAATTTAGGCAAAGGTCGATCGGTCCACCAGAAACATACGCCAGCCAGTGCTTTTCTACGAGTCCCCTAAGTAAACTGTAGCAGTCTGGGGGACTGTTATGGGGGCCATTGTCCCTAACAACCCAACCCTAACCCTAATGTAGGAAGAATCTAAAGTGTTAACCCAATAGCCGAAAGTCTCAAGGCCATCTGGGGGATACAAATAGGCACAGACAGGAATTTCTTTAGAATAGGGATGGACGGTAGAAGAAATCTAAAAGTTTTAACCTAATAGCCAAAAGTCAGCCAGGCCATCTGGGGGTACAAATAGGCATAGGACTGGAACTTGTTTGAAACAAAAAGCAGAATAAAGGATGTTCTTGAATTAAGATTTTCTTAAAAACCCTAGTGGCCGAAAATCTCAAGGCCAGGTGGGGGTAAAAATGGGTCTAGGGAGGGAGGGGTTTCCTTTTAAATTAGCTTCGGTAGATATGGACTAAGGGTTTGACTAATGTTTCTTTTATGCCCAGGGAGGAGGGAGTAGTTTGTTCTTTTTGGGGGATTTCAATATTAGATGATGGGATGGGATAATTTGCAGCTGTCCCACCTAATTCCTATCAGAGGGGTCTGGTGGTGGATTGGGTGGGAGAGCGTGGAGGCCAAGTCTGGCACCGGGGGTTTCCAGCGCAGTCTCAGCAGTACCCTTAGCTCATCCCTTCCCATTTCACTGCCTTTTGGTCTTGACTGGTAAAGGAATTCCTAAGTGTTTTAAGTAAATGTAAGGTTAACTATATGAATAGGGAAAAGTCCCAAAAGCAAATGGGGATCACCTTATGGTGTAACTCACTTGTGAACGGACACATTATAAGACACACCTAACCCTAACCACTTAACCCTGAAAAATAGCCCTGCACTAACCCTAACCACTTAATCCTGCCCCCATACCTAAACCTAACCATTTAGCCCTGCCCTCCTACCTAACCCTGCCCCTAACCCTAAAAACTTAACCCTGCCCCCATACCTAACCCCAACCCTAACCACTTAACCCTGCCCCATATCTAATCCTAGTAACGGAATCCTACCCTTCTACCTAACTCTAGCCACTATCACCTAACCCTGCCCCCATACCTAAACCCAACCATTTAGCTCTGCCCTTCTACCTAATCCTGCCCCTAACCCTAACCACTTAACTCTGCCCTCATACCTAAACTCCTACCTAACCCTGTCCCCATACCTAACCCTAGCCACTTAACCCTGCCCCCATACCTAAACCTAACCATTTAGCCCTGCCCTCCTACCTAACCCTGCCCCCATACCTAACCCTAACCATTTCAGCCCGCCCTCTTTCCTAAACCCACACCTAAACCCAACCATTTAGCTCTGCCCTTCTACCTAATCCTGCCCCTAACCACTTAACTCTGTCCCCATACCTAACCCTAGCCACTTAACCCTGCCCCCATACCTAAACCTAACCATTTAGCCCTGCCCTCCTACCTAACCCTGGGGGCAGGTAATAGGAGTCAGACCAAAAAGAAGGGGACATAATAATTTTTCTCCTTCTTTATAGTCCTTGAGTAGGGATAGGGAGATGATGTGGAGGCAGTTGAGTATTGGGAATATTCTCCACATTGGCCGGTTAGAAGTTTTTTTTGGAAACTAGGATGGAGGATTGTGGGTAGCAGGTAGTCACCACGGTGGTATGACTTAGGTTCTCATAATGGATGGTTGGATGAACCGTTGGTTTAGTTAGAAGTTTCTGCAGCCTCCGGTTGTCTTGGTAAAGATGATGTCTGTTTGGCTTGTGTAAACTTTTAGGGGTTATCTCTGGTAGAAGCTTGATGCTTTGGCATCCGCCAGTCATAGCCTTCGAGATGAGATCCTTCTCAGTCTTTTCTCGGGCAGCCTGTGGATACCTTAGGTGTTAACGATCAGGTTGGCTGGGTTGAGAATTACGTGAGTAAACTGCCCCTTGTGTCCACTAGGACAAAGCACTTATGGGGGCAGCTTTTTTACTGGTGAATAGCACCACCATTGCAACAGTACACTTTTGCACAACACGGCATTACACCAACCTACTTTGTTTTTCTGGTTTCGGTGTGTAGAGGGTGGGAGGGAGATATTTTTTAGGAGGAATTTCAATGGTATATGGAGGAATGTGTTTGGGGAGCGTATATTCAGCATAGGTTGGTACTCGGGGTCTCCCAGAAAAGTCTGTCTTGATAAATGGATGTTGTAAGAAGGGAGGTGGGGGTGGTTGTATGTAGAAATAACTTTAGACAAGGGGATAAGCCAGACCCAAAAAAAAAACACATTGCGGTTCTGGAAGAGAGGGGTAGTAATTGGACATTGTGACACACGCCTGGGACTGATCCCCTATGGCGGGCCTCCCCAGAGGAGGGTGTATAGTAAGAAGAGGCTGAAACACCTGAAGATTCTGGGGCTTGCTACTGATGAGGTGTCATTAATATTCCCCTTTAAAAAATACTTTCTGGGGGTAGCCTGAATGGGTTTTGGGATGATTTTTTTCCCTTGAAAAAGCCTGTTTTTATCAGCTAGGGCCATCTGGGGGGTACAAATAGGCACAGACAGGAATTTCTCTTTAGAACAAGGAAGGGCGATAGAGGAAATCTAAAAGTTTTAACCTAATAAACTATAACAGTCTGAGGAGATTGTTATGGGGGGCCGTTGTCCCTAACAACCTAACCCTAACCCTAACCCATCTGGGGGTACAAATAGGCACAGATAGGAATTTCTCTTTAGAACAAGGAAGGGCGATGAGGAAATCTAAAAGTTTTAACCTAATAAACTATAACAGTCTGAGGAGACTGTTATGGGAGACCATTGTCCCTAACAACCCAACCCTAATGTAGGAAAAATCTAAAGAGTTAACCTAATAGCCAAAAGTCTCCAGGCCATGTGGGGGTACAAATAGGCGCAGACAGGAATTTCTCTTTAGAACAAGGAAGGGCGATAGAAGAAATCTAAAGTTTTAACCTAATAAACTATAGCAGTCTGAGGAGACTGTTATGGGGAGCCATTGTCCCTAACAACCCAACCCTAATGTAGGAAAAATCTAAAGAGTTAACCTAATAGCCAAAAGTCTCCAGGCCATGTGGGGGTACAAATAGAGCGAGACAGGAATTTCTCTTTAGAACAAGGAAGGACGATAGAAGAAATCTAAAAGTTTTAACCTAATAATCTATAGCAGTCTGGGGAGACTGTTGGGGAGCCATTGTCCCTAAAACCCTAACCCTAATGTAGGAAGAATCTAAAGAGTGAACCTAATAGCCAAAAGTCTCAAGGCCATGTGGGGGTACAAATAGAGCTGAGACAGGAATTTCTCTTTAGAACAAGGAAGGACGATAGAAGGAATCTAAAAGTTTTACAAATAGGCATAGGACTGGAACTTGTTTGGAACAAAAAGCAAAATAACGGAGATTCTTGAATCAAGATTTTCCTAAAACCCTAGTGGTCGAAAGTCTCAAGGCCATGTGGGGGCACAAACAGGCCTAGGTAGGGGATTCCCCTTTTTTGTAATTTAGGCAAAGGTCGATCGGTCCACCAGAAACATCGCGGCCAGTGCTTTCTCACGAGTCCCCTAAGTAAACTATAGCAGTCTGGGGGACTGTTATGGGGAGCCGTTGTCCCTAACAACCTAACCTGCCAGTTGCCATCGGACCTAGGGGACCGACATCTAGTCACAGAGCCTATATCAGGGGTAGTATTCTTTATTAAATCAAGCCCGGGGTTGGGTGGGTGAGGAGAGGAGGCCAAATTTGGGCCTCTGGAGGGTGGCCGACGCATTTTAGCAGCCCCCTCCCTCGCTCTCTCATCTCGCCTAGTTTTAGTAGAAATGGCTATTAAAATATGTAAAACAAGTAGATTAAGTATGGATGAAAAGAAGCAATACTGTCAGTATTTTCTCTCTGAAAAAGGATGTAGTACAAATAGAGCAGAGACAGGAATTTCTCTTTAGAACAAGGAAGGGCGATAGAAGAAATCTAAAAGTTTTAACCTAATAATCTATAGCAGTCTGGGGAGACTATTAGGGGGCCATTGTCCCTAACAACCCTAATCCTAATGTAGGAAGAATCTAAAGAGTGAACCTAATAGCCAAAAGTCTCAAGGCCATGTGGGGGTACAAATAGAGCAGACAGGAATTTCTCTCTTTAGAACAAGGAAGGGCGATAGAAGAAATCTAAAAGTTTTAACCTAATAAACTATAGCAGTCTGGGGAGACTGTTATGGGGGCCCATTGTCCCTAACAAACCAACCCTAACCCTAATGTAGGAAGAATCTAAAGAGTTAACCTAATAGCCAAAAGTCTCAAGGCCATCTGGGGGTACAAACAGGCCTAGGTAGGGATTCCCCTTTTTTGTAATTTAGGCAAAGGTCGATCGGTCCACCAGAAACATACGCCAGCCAGTGCTTTTCTGCGAGTCCCCTAAGTAAACTGTAGCAGTCTGGGGGACTGTTATGGGGGGCCATTGTCCCTAACAACCCAACCCTAACCCTAATGTAGGAAGAATCTAAAGTGTTAACCCAATAGCCGAAAGTCTCAAGGCCATCTGGGGGATACAAATAGGCACAGACAGGAATTTCTTTAGAATAGGGATGGACGGTAGAAGAAATCTAAAAGTTTTAACCTAATAATCTATAGCAGTCTGGGGAGACTGTTGGGGGGCCATTGTAAAACCCTAACCCTAATGTAGGAAGAATCTAAAGAGTGAACCTCAGAGCAGACAGGAATTTCTCTTTAGAACAAGGAAGGACGATAGAAGGAATCTAAAAGTTTTACAAATAGGCATAGGACTGGAACTTGTTTGGAACAAAAAGCAAAATAAAGGAGATTCTTGAATCAAGATTTTCCTAAAACCCTAGTGGCCGAAAGTCTCAAGGCCATGTGGGGGCACAAACAGGCCTAGGTAGGGGATTCCCCTTTTTGTAATTTAGGCAAGTCCCCTAAGTAAACTACGAGTCCCCTAAGTAAACTATAGCAGTCTGGGGGACTGTTATGGGGGGCCGTTGTCCCTAACAACCTAACCCTAACCCTAACCCTAACCCTAACCCTAACCCTAACCCATCTGGGGGTACAAATAGGCACAGATAGGAATTTCTCTTTAGAACAAGGAAGGGCGATAGAGGAAATCTAAAGTTTTAACCTAATAAACTATAGCAGTCTGAGGAGACTGTTATGGGGAGCCATTGTCCCTAACAACCCAACCCTAATGTAGGAAAAATCTAAAGAGTTAACCTAATAGCCAAAAGTCTCCAGGCCATGTGGGGGTACAAATAGGCAGCAGACAGGAATTTCTCTTTAGAACAAGGAAGGACGATAGAAGAAATCTAAAGTTTTAACCTAATAAACTATAGCAGTCTGAGGAGACTGTTATGGGGGGCCATTGTCCCTAACAACCCAACCCTAATGTAGGAAAAATCTAAAGAGTTAACCTAATAGCCAAAAGTCTCCAGGCCATGTGGGGGGTACAAATAGGCGAGACAGGAATTTCTCTTTAGAACAAGGAAGGACGATAGAAGAAATCTAAAAGTTTTAACCTAATAATCTATAGCAGTCTGGGGAGACTGTTGGGGGCCATTGTCCCTAAAAACCCTAACCCTAATGTAGGAAGAATCTAAAGAGTGAACCTAATAGCCAAAAGTCTCAAGGCCATGTGGGGGTACAAATAGAGCAGACAGGAATTTCTCTTTAGAACAAGGAAGGACGATAGAAGGAATCTAAAAAGTTTTACAAATAGGCATAGGACTGGAACTTGTTTGGAACAAAAAGCAAAATAACGGAGATTCTTGAATCAAGATTTTCCTAAAACCCTAGTGGCCGAAAGTCTCAAGGCCATGTGGGGGCACAAACAGGCCTAGGTAGGGGATTCCCCTTTTTTGTAATTTAGGCAAAGGTCGATCGGTCCACCAGAAACATCGCCGACCAGTGCTTTTCTTGAGTCCCCTAAGTAAACTATAGCAGTCTGGGGGACTGTTATGGGGGGCCGTTGTCCCTAACAACCTAACCTGCCAGTTGCCATCGGACCTAGGGGACCGACATCTAGTCACAGAGCCTATATCAGGGGTAGTATTCTTTATTAAATCAAGCCCGGGGTTGGGTGGGTGAGGAGAGGAGGCCAAATTTGGGCCTCTGGAGGGTGGCCGACGCATTTTCGCAGCCCCCTCCCTCAGCTCTCTCATCTCGCCTAGTTTTAGTAGAAATGGCTATTAAAATATGTAAAACAAGTAGATTAAGTATGGATGAAAAGAAGCAATACTGTCGTATTTTTCTCTCTGAAAAAGGATGTAGTACAAATAGGCGCAGACAGGAATTTCTCTTTAGAACAAGGAAGGACGATAGAAGAAATCTAAAAGTTTTAACCTAATAATCTATAGCAGTCTGGGGAGACTATTAGGGGGCCATTGTCCCTAACAACCCTAATCCTAATGTAGGAAAAATCTAAAGAGTGAACCTAATAGCCAAAAGTCTCAAGGCCATGTGGGGGGTACAAATAGAGCGCAGACAGGAATTTCTCTCTTTAGAACAAGGAAGGGCGATAGAAGAAATCTAAAAGTTTTAACCTAATAAACTATAGCAGTCTGGGGAGACTGTTATGGGGAGCCATTGTCCCTAACAAACCAACCCTAACCCTAATGTAGGAAGAATCTAAAGAGTTAACCTAATAGCCAAAAGTCTCAAGGCCATCTGGGGGTACAAACAGGCCTAGGTAGGGGATTCCCCTTTTTTGTAATTTAGGCAAAGGTCGATCGGTCCACCAGAAACATACGCCAGCCAGTGCTTTTCTGCGAGTCCCCTAAGTAAACTGTAGCAGTCTGGGGGACTGTTATGGGGAGCCATTGTCCCTAACAACCCAACCCTAACCCTAATGTAGGAAGAATCTAAAGTGTTAACCCAATAGCCGAAAGTCTCAAGGCCATCTGGGGGATACAAATAGGCACAGACAGGAATTTCTTTAGAATAGGGATGGACGGTAGAAGAAATCTAAAAGTTTTAACCTAATAATCTATAGCAGTCTGGGGAGACTGTTGGGGGCCATTGTAAAACCCTAACCCTAATGTAGGAAGAATCTAAAGAGTGAACCTCAGAGCAGACAGGAATTTCTCTTTAGAACAAGGAAGGACGATAGAAGGAATCTAAAAAGTTTTACAAATAGGCATAGGACTGGAACTTGTTTGGAACAAAAAGCAAAATAACGGAGATTCTTGAATCAAGATTTTCCTAAAACCCTAGTGGCCGAAAGTCTCAAGGCCATGTGGGGGCACAAACAGGCCTAGGTAGGGGATTCCCCTTTTTTTGTAATTTAGGCAAGTCCCCTAAGTAAACTGCGAGTCCCCTAAGTAAACTATAGCAGTCTGGGGGACTGTTATGGGGGGCCGTTGTCCCTAACAACCTAACCCTAACCCTAACCCTAACCCTAACCCTAACCCATCTGGGGGTACAAATAGGCACAGATAGGAATTTCTCTTTAGAACAAGGAAGGACGATAGAGGAAATCTAAAGTTTTAACCTAATAAACTATAGCAGTCTGAGGAGACTGTTATGGGGAGCCATTGTCCCTAACAACCCAACCCTAATGTAGGAAAAATCTAAAGAGTTAACCTAATAGCCAAAAGTCTCCAGGCCATGTGGGGGGTACAAATAGGCATGAGACAGGAATTTCTCTTTAGAACAAGGAAGGACGATAGAAGAAATCTAAAGTTTTAACCTAATAAACTATAGCAGTCTGAGGAGACTGTTATGGGGAGCCATTGTCCCTAACAACCCAACCCTAATGTAGGAAAAATCTAAAGAGTTAACCTAATAGCCAAAAGTCTCCAGGCCATGTGGGGGGTACAAATAGGCGCAGACAGGAATTTCTCTTTAGAACAAGGAAGGACGATAGAAGAAATCTAAAAATGTTAACCTAATAATCTATAGCAGTCTGGGGAGACTGTTGGGGAGCCATTGTCCCTAAAAACCCTAACCCTAATGTAGGAAGAATCTAAAGAGTTAACCTAATAGCCAAAAGTCTCAAGGCCATCTGGGGGGTACAAACAGGCCTAGGTAGGGGATTCCCCTTTTTTTGTAATTTAGGCAAAGGTCGATCGGGTCCACCAGAAACATACGCCAGCCAGTGCTTTTCTGCGAGTCCCCTAAGTAAACTGTAGCAGTCTGGGGGACTGTTATGGGGGCCATTGTCCCTAACAACCCAACCCTAACCCTAATGTAGGAAGAATCTAAAGTGTTAACCCAATAGCCGAAAGTCTCAAGGCCATCTGGGGGATACAAATAGGCACAGACAGGAATTTCTTTAGAATAGGGATGGGCGGTAGAAGAAATCTAAAAGTTTTAACCTAATAATCTATAGCAGTCTGGGGAGACTGTTGGGGGGCCATTGTAAAACCCTAACCCTAATGTAGGAAGAATCTAAAGAGTGAACCTCAGACGCAGACAGGAATTTCTCTTTAGAACAAGGAAGGACGATAGAAGGAATCTAAAAAGTTTTACAAATAGGCATAGGACTGGAACTTGTTTGGAACAAAAAGCAAAATAACGGAGATTCTTGAATCAAGATTTTCCTAAAACCCTAGTGGCCGAAAGTCTCAAGGCCATGTGGGGGCACAAACAGGCCTAGGTAGGGGATTCCCCTTTTTTGTAATTTAGGCAAGTCCCCTAAGTAAACTGCGAGTCCCCTAAGTAAACTATAGCAGTCTGGGGGGACTGTTATGGGGGGGGCCGTTGTCCCTAACAACCTAACCCTAACCCTAACCCTAACCCTAACCCATCTGGGGGTACAAATAGGCACAGATAGGAATTTCTCTTTAGAACAAGGAAGGACGATAGAGGAAATCTAAAGTTTTAACCTAATAAACTATAGCAGTCTGAGGAGACTGTTATGGGGAGCCATTGTCCCTAACAACCCAACCCTAATGTAGGAAAAATCTAAAGAGTTAACCTAATAGCCAAAAGTCTCCAGGCCATGTGGTGGGTACAAATAGGCGCAGACAGGAATTTCTCTTTAGAACAAGGAAGGACGATAGAAGAAATCTAAAGTTTTAACCTAATAAACTATAGCAGTCTGAGGAGACTGTTATGGGGGGCCATTGTCCCTAACAACCCAACCCTAATGTAGGAAAAATCTAAAGAGTTAACCTAATAGCCAAAAGTCTCCAGGCCATGTGGGGGTACAAATAGGCAGCAGACAGGAATTTCTCTTTAGAACAAGGAAGGACGATAGAAGAAATCTAAAAATGTTAACCTAATAATCTATAGCAGTCTGGGGAGACTGTTGGGGGGGCCATTGTCCCTAAAAACCCTAACCCTAATGTAGGAAGAATCTAAAGAGTTAACCTAATAGCCAAAAGTCTCAAGGCCATCTGGGGGGTACAAACAGGCCTAGGTAGGGGATTCCCCCTTTTTTGTAATTTAGGCAAAGGTCGATCGGTCCACCAGAAACATACGCCAGCCAGTGCTTTTCTGCGAGTCCCCTAAGTAAACTGTAGCAGTCTGGGGAGACTGTTGGGGGGGCCATTGTCCCTAAAAACCCTAACCCTAATGTAGGAAGAATCTAAAGAGTGAACCTAATAGCCAAAAGTCTCAAGGCCATGTGGGGGGTACAAATAGGCGCAGACAGGAATTTCTCTTTAGAACAAGGAAGGACGATAGAAGGAATCTAAAAAGTTTTACAAATAGGCATAGGACTGGAACTTGTTTGGAACAAAAAGCAAAATAACGGAGATTCTTGAATCAAGATTTTCCTAAAACCCTAGTGGCCGAAAGTCTCAAGGCCATGTGGGGGCACAAACAGGCCTAGGTAGGGGATTCCCCTTTTTTGTAATTTAGGCAAAGGTCGATCGGTCCACCAGAAACATGCCTGACCAGTGCTTTTCTGCGAGTCCCCTAAGTAAACTATAGCAGTCTGGGGGACTGTTATGGGGGGCCGTTGTCCCTAACAACCTAACCTGCCAGTTGCCATCGGACCTAGGGGACCGACATCTAGTCACAGAGCCTATATCAGGGGTAGTATTCTTTATTAAATCAAGCCCGGGGGTTGGGTGGGTGAGGAGAGGAGGCCAAATTTGGGCCTCTGGAGGGTGGCCGACGCATTTTAGCAGCCCCCTCCCTCGCTCTCTCATCTCAGCCTAGTTTTAGTAGAAATGGCTATTAAAATATGTAAAACAAGTAGATTAAGTATGGATGAAAAAGAAGCAATACTGTCGTATTTTTCTCTCTGAAAAAGGATGTAGTACAAATAGGCGCAGACAGGAATTTCTCTTTAGAACAAGGAAGGACGATAGAAGAAATCTAAAAGTTTTAACCTAATAATCTATAGCAGTCTGGGGAGACTATTAGGGGGCCATTGTCCCTAACAACCCTAATCCTAATGTAGGAAGAATCTAAAGAGTGAACCTAATAGCCAAAAGTCTCAAGGCCATGTGGGGGTACAAATAGGCGCAGACAGGAATTTCTCTCTTTAGAACAAGGAAGGGCGATAGAAGAAATCTAAAAAGTTTTAACCTAATAAACTATAGCAGTCTGGGGAGACTGTTATGGGGGGCCATTGTCCCTAACAAACCAACCCTAACCCTAATGTAGGAAGAATCTAAAGAGTTAACCTAATAGCCAAAAGTCTCAAGGCCATCTGGGGGTACAAACAGGCCTAGGTAGGGGATTCCCCTTTTTTGTAATTTAGGCAAAGGTCGATCGGTCCACCAGAAACATACGCCAGCCAGTGCTTTTCTGCGAGTCCCCTAAGTAAACTGTAGCAGTCTGGGGGACTGTTATGGGGGCCATTGTCCCTAACAACCCAACCCTAACCCTAATGTAGGAAGAATCTAAAGTGTTAACCCAATAGCCGAAAGTCTCAAGGCCATCTGGGGGATACAAATAGGCACAGACAGGAATTTCTTTAGAATAGGGATGGACGGTAGAAGAAATCTAAAAGTTTTAACCTAATAATCTATAGCAGTCTGGGGAGACTGTTGGGGGGCCATTGTAAAACCCTAACCCTAATGTAGGAAGAATCTAAAGAGTGAACCTCAGGAGCAGACAGGAATTTCTCTTTAGAACAAGGAAGGACGATAGAAGGAATCTAAAAAGTTTTACAAATAGGCATAGGACTGGAACTTGTTTGGAACAAAAAGCAAAATAACGGAGATTCTTGAATCAAGATTTTCCTAAAACCCTAGTGGCCGAAAGTCTCAAGGCCATGTGGGGGGCACAAACAGGCCTAGGTAGGGGATTCCCCCCTTTTTTGTAATTTAGGCAAGTCCCCTAAGTAAACTGCGAGTCCCCTAAGTAAACTATAGCAGTCTGGGGGGACTGTTATGGGGGGGGCCGTTGTCCCTAACAACCTAACCCTAACCCTAACCCTAACCCTAACCCTAACCCATCTGGGGGTACAAATAGGCACAGATAGGAATTTCTCTTTAGAACAAGGAAGGACGATAGAGGAAATCTAAAGTTTTAACCTAATAAACTATAGCAGTCTGAGGAGACTGTTATGGGGGGGCCATTGTCCCTAACAACCCAACCCTAATGTAGGAAGAATCTAAAGAGTTAACCTAATAGCCAAAAGTCTCAAGGCCATCTGGGGGGTACAAACAGGCCTAGGTAGGGGATTCCCCCTTTTTTGTAATTTAGGCAAAGGTCGATCGGTCCACCAGAAACATACGCCAGCCAGTGCTTTTCTGCGAGTCCCCTAAGTAAACTGTAGCAGTCTGGGGGACTGTTATGGGGGGCCATTGTCCCTAACAACCCAACCCTAACCCTAATGTAGGAAGAATCTAAAGTGTTAACCCAATAGCCGAAAGTCTCAAGGCCATCTGGGGGATACAAATAGGCACAGACAGGAATTTCTTTAGAATAGGGATGGACGGTAGAAGAAATCTAAAAAGTTTTAACCTAATAGCCAAAAGTCGCCAGGCCATCTGGGGGGTACAAATAGGCATAGGACTGGAACTTGTTTGAAACAAAAAGCAAAATAAAGGATGTTCTTGAATTAAGATTTTCTTAAAAAACCCTAGTGGCCGAAAATCTCAAGGCCAGGTGGGGGTAAAAATGGGTCTAGGGAGGGGAGGGGTTTCCTTTTAAATTAGCTTCGGTAGATATGGACTAAGGGTTTGACTAATGTTTCTTTTATGCCCAGGGAGGAGGGAGTAGTTTGTTCTTTTTGGGGGATTTCAATATTAGATGATGGGATGGGATAATTTGCAGCTGTCCCACCTAATTCCTATCAGAGGGGTCTGGTGGTGGATTGGGTGGGAGAGCGTGGAGGCCAAGTCTGGCACCGGGGGTTTCCAGCGCAGTCTCGCAGTACCCCTTAGCTCATCCCTTCCCATTTCACTGCCTTTTGGTCTTGACTGGTAAAGGAATTCCTAAGTGTTTTAAGTAAATGTAAGGTTAACTATATGAATAGGGAAAAGTCCCAAAAGCAAATGGGGATCACCTTATGGTGTAACTCACTTGTGAACGGACACATTATAAGACACACCTAACCCTAACCACTTAACCCTGAAAAATAGCCCTGCACTAACCCTAACCACTTAATCCTGCCCCCATACCTAAACCTAACCATTTAGCCCTGCCCTCCTACCTAACCCTGCCCCTAACCCTAAAAACTTAACCCTGCCCCCATACCTAACCCCAACCCTAACCACTTAACCCTGCCCCATATCTAATCCTAGTAACGGAATCCTACCCTTCTACCTAACTCTAGCCACTATCACCTAACCCTGCCCCCATACCTAAACCCAACCATTTAGCTCTGCCCTTCTACCTAATCCTGCCCCTAACCCTAACCACTTAACTCTGCCCTCATACCTAAACTCCTACCTAACCCTGTCCCCATACCTAACCCTGTCCCCATACCTAACCCTAGCCACTTAACCCTGCCCCCATACCTAAACCTAACCATTTAGCCCTGCCCTCCTACCTAACCCTGCCCCCATACCTAACCCTAACCATTTCAGCCCGCCCTCTTTCCTAAACCCACACCTAAACCCAACCATTTAGCTCTGCCCTTCTACCTAATCCTGCCCCTAACCACTTAACTCTGTCCCCATACCTAACCCTAGCCACTTAACCCTGCCCCCATACCTAAACCTAACCATTTAGCCCTGCCCTCCTACCTAACCCTGGGGGCAGGTAATAGGGGTCAGACCAAAAAGAAGGGGACATAATAATTTTTCCCCTTCTTTATAGTCCTTGAGTAGGGATAGGGAGATGATGTGGAGGCAGTTGAGTATTGGGAATATTCTCCACATTGACGGTTAGAAGTTTTTTTTGGAAACTAGGATGGAGGATTGTGGGTAGCAGGTAGTCACCACGGTGGTATGACTTAGGTTCTCATAATGGATGGTTGGATGAACCGTTGGTTTAGTTAGAAGTTTCTGCAGCCTCCGGTTGTCTTGGTAAAGATGATGTCTGTTTGGCTTGTGTAAACTTTTAGGGGTTATCTCTGGTAGAAGCTTGATGCTTTGGCATCCGCCAGTCATAGCCTTCGAGATGAGATCCTTCTCAGTCTTTTCTCGGGCAGCCTGTGGATACCTTGCGGTGTTAACGATCAGGTTGGCTGGGTTGAGAATTACGTGAGTAAACTGCCCCTTGTGTCCACTAGGACAAAGCACTTATGGGGGGCAGCTTTTTTACTGGTGAATAGCACCACCATTGCAACAGTACACTTTTGCACAACACGGCATTACACCAACCTACTTTGTTTTTTCTGGTTTCGGTGTGTAGAGGGTGGGAGGGAGATATTTTTTAGGAGGAATTTCAATGGTATATGGAGGAATGTGTTTGGGGAGCGTATATTCAGCATAGGTTGGTACTCGGGGTCTCCCAGAAAAGTCTGTCTTGATAAATGGATGTTGTAAGAAGGGAGGTGGGGGTGGTTGTATGTAGAAATAACTTTAGACAAGGGGATAAGCCAGACCCAAAAAAAAAACACATTGCGGTTCTGGAAGAGAGGGGTAGTAATTGGACATTGTGACACACGCCTGGGACTGATCCCCTATGGCGGGCCTCCCCAGAGGAGGGTGTATAGTAAGAAGAGGCTGAAACACCTGAAGATTCTGGGGCTTGCTACTGATGAGGTGTCATTAATATTCCCCTTTAAAAAATACTTTCTGGGGGTAGCCTGAATGGGTTTTGGGATGATTTTTTTCCCTTGAAAAAGCCTGTTTTTATCGCTAGGGCCATCTGGGGGGTACAAATAGGCACAGACAGGAATTTCTCTTTAGAACAAGGAAGGACGATAGAGGAAATCTAAAAGTTTTAACCTAATAAACTATAACAGTCTGAGGAGATTGTTATGGGGGGGCCGTTGTCCCTAACAACCCAACCCTAATGTAGGAAAAATCTAAAGAGTTAACCTAATAGCCAAAAGTCTCCAGGCCATGTGGGGGGTACAAATAGGCGCAGACAGGAATTTCTCTTTAGAACAAGGAAGGACGATAGAAGAAATCTAAAAGTTTTAACCTAATAATCTATAGCAGTCTGGGGAGACTGTTGGGGGGGCCATTGTCCCTAAAAACCCTAACCCTAATGTAGGAAGAATCTAAAGAGTTAACCTAATAGCCAAAAGTCTCAAGGCCATCTGGGGGGTACAAACAGGCCTAGGTAGGGATTCCCCTTTTTTGTAATTTAGGCAAAGGTCGATCGGTCCACCAGAAACATACGCCAGCCAGTGCTTTTCTGCGAGTCCCCTAAGTAAACTGTAGCAGTCTGGGGGACTGTTATGGGGAGCCATTGTCCCTAACAACCCAACCCTAACCCTAATGTAGGAAGAATCTAAAGTGTTAACCCAATAGCCGAAAGTCTCAAGGCCATCTGGGGGATACAAATAGGCACAGACAGGAATTTCTTTAGAATAGGGATGGACGGTAGAAGAAATCTAAAAGTTTTAACCTAATAATCTATAGCAGTCTGGGGAGACTGTTGGGGGGCCATTGTAAAACCCTAACCCTAATGTAGGAAGAATCTAAAGAGTGAACCTCAGAGCAGACAGGAATTTCTCTTTAGAACAAGGAAGGACGATAGAAGGAATCTAAAAAGTTTTACAAATAGGCATAGGACTGGAACTTGTTTGGAACAAAAAGCAAAATAACGGAGATTCTTGAATCAAGATTTTCCTAAAACCCTAGTGGCCGAAAGTCTCAAGGCCATGTGGGGGCACAAACAGGCCTAGGTAGGGGATTCCCCCTTTTTTGTAATTTAGGCAAAGGTCGATCGGTCCACCAGAAACATGCGCCGGCCAGTGCTTTTCTGCGAGTCCCCTAAGTAAACTATAGCAGTCTGGGGGGACTGTTATGGGGGGGGCCGTTGTCCCTAACAACCTAACCTGCCAGTTGCCGTACAAAATTAGAAAATATTTGACCAGAAAATGGGACTTTTGGGAATTACCTGTAGCACCCCCTAGGCGCGAATGTTGGCCATTCTTGGTTTGAGGGTTCCTGTTGACCTGTAGTATCAATGTACCAAATTAGAACGTTTTTGACCAGAAAACGAAATTTTGGGAGTGGCCTGTAGCGCCCCCTAAGTGCGAATGTGGGCCATGTGGCCTGTAGTATCAAAGTACCAAATTATAACTTTTTTGACCGGAAAAAGGGAATTTCGGCTTGGCCTGTAGCGCCACCTAGTGGTGAATGTCGGTCATATTGGTTTGTGGATTCCTGTTGGCCTGTACTATTAATGTACAAAATTAGAAACTTTTTGACCAGAAAATGGGAATTTCGGCATGGCCTGTAGCGCCCCTAGGGGCGAATGTTGGCCATTCTTGGTTTGATCCTCCTTACGGAGGAATCTAATAATAATAATAATAAAACTGACAAATACAATAGATTCCCTCCTTACGGAGGAATCTAATAAAACCGATCAAATGCAATAGATTCCTCCTTACGGAGGAACCTAATTATAATAATAATAATAATAATAAAACTGAAAATACAATAGATTCCCTCTTACGGAGGAATCTAATAATAATAATAAAACTGACAAATACAATAGATTCCCTCCTTACGGAGGAATCTAATAATAATAATAATAAAACCGTCAAATACAATAGATTCCCTCCTTAAAGAAGAAATCTAATAAAACTGACAAATACAATAATTCCCTCCTTACGGAGGAATCTAATAATAATAAAACTGACAAATACAATAGATTCCCTCCTTACGGAGGAATCTAATAATAATAATAATACTGTCAAATACAATAGATTCCGTCCTTACAGAGGAATCTAATAAAACTGACAAATACAATAGATTCCCTCCTACGGAGGAATCTAATAAAACTGTCAATTACAATAGATTCCCTCCTACCGGAGGAATCTATTAGAACTGTCAATAACAATAGATTTAGGTCAACAATATAGGTCTGCGTACTTCATGAAACAGCTCTAAACTCCCAAAAGCAAATGAATGAACAAAATGTTTTTACATTTCATGAAACAGCTCTCAAATTCTCGAATTCCACTTTTTAATCCGAGAAAGCTGTGTTGAATCATTTTTCATCAAAATTCACTGGATTTTCAATCAAATATGACATTTCACTAATGTCACACATTGGCATCTAAGCATTGCCAAAGCAACATTGCCAGATACCATGCAGCACTGCAACGTTTGCAGGCTTTATGAGGGCAAAACTGGCAAAACATAGAACTCTGCACAATTCATGAAATAGCTCTCAAACAGAACAAAAGAAATGCACTTCTTTTCAATAAAATATGGCATTTCACTAATGCCACTGCAGTTGTTATCATTCAAAATGTAGCATTACATTGTTGCACTTAATACAAGTGATGAATCATCATTTTAATATTTGCATATTTCATGAAACAGCTCTCAAATGCCCATAATCAACTTTCTAATTCCAGAATAATGTCTGGACTCGTTTTTCATTAGCATTCACTTCTTTTTCATTGAAAAATTAAATTTCACTAATAGCAGCTATGAATAGCAAATAAAAATACAAATTCTTGATTAAAACATGTTTGCAGGCATTGTGAGGGCTGTATGGATGCTAAAGAAAGAATTCATACAGCTCTATGCATTGTAAATAATGTATTAACAATCATCAAAATTCACTGGATTTTCAATTAAATATGACATTTCACTAATATCAGACTTATTGGCAGTTATGCATTGTATTACAGTTCAAAATATAGCATTACATTGTTGCACTGAATACAAGTGATGAATCATCATTTTAATCTTTGCATATTTCATGAAACAGCTCTCAAATTCCCGTAATGTCACTATAGAACTCAGCTATGAATTACAATTTAAAAGTTAAAAATGTTTGATCACAACATGTTTGCACTAATTATAAGTTATTATAGTAAGTATATATAGTAAGTACCCTAACTAAAGTACGAATGGAAAGTTCAACAAAATGATTGCACATTTCATGAAACAGCTCAAATGCCCGAAATCAACTTTCTAATCCCGGAAAGGTGTATGGACTTGTTTTTCAAACAAAATGCACTTCTTTTCAATAAAATATGGCATTTCACTAATGCCACTTATTGGCAGTTGTGCATTTTAAAAGAGTGTATTACCAGTCAAAATGTAGCATTACAATATGTTTGCAGGCATTATGAGTGCAAAACAGTCATTAACATAGAACTCTGTACACGTCATGAAACAGCTCTCATACAAAACAAAAGCAACTGAGTGAACAACATTTTTTTCCATTTCATGAAACAGCTCTCAAATGCCCGTAATGTCACTATAGAACTCAGCTATGAACAACAAATTAAAAGTTAAAAATGTTTGATTACATCATGTTTGCACAAATTATAAGTTATTATAGTAAGTATATATAATAAGTACCCTAACTAAAGTACGAATGGAAATTTCAACAAAATGATTGCACATTTCATGAAAAAGCGCTCAAATGCCCGAAATCAACTTTCTAATCCCGGAAAGGTGTATGGACTTGTTTTTCAAACAAAATGCACTTCATTTTCAATAAAATATGGCATTTCACTAATGCCACTTATTGGCAGTTGTGCATTTTAAAAGAGTGTATTACCAGTCAAAATGTAGCATTACAATATGTTTGCAGGCATTATGAGTGCAAAACAGTCATTAACATAGAACTCTGTACACGTCATGAAACAGCTCTCATACAAAACAAAAGCAACTGAGTGAACAACATTTTTTTCCATTTCATGAAACAGCTCTCAAATGCCCGTAATGTCACTATAGAACTCAGCTATGAACAACAAATTAAAAGTTAAAAATGTTTGATTACATCATGTTTGCACAAATTATAAGTTATTATAGTAAGTATATATAATAAGTACCCTAACTAAAGTACGAATGGAAATTTCAACAAAAAGATTGCACATTTCATGAAACAGCGCTCAAATGCCTGAAATCAACTTTCTAATCCCAGAAAGGTGTATGGACTTTTTTTTCAAACAAAATGCACTTCTTTTTCAATAAAATATGGCATTTCACTAATGCCACTGCAGTTGTTATCATTCAAAATGTAGCATTACATTGTTGCACTTAATACAAGTGATGAATCATCATTTTAATACTTTAGATTTCTTCTATCGTCCTTCCTTGTTCTAAAGAGAAATTCCTGTCTACGCCTATTTGTACCCCCACATGGCCTGGAGACTTTTGGCTATTAGGTTAACTCTTTAGATTTTTCATACATTAGGGTTGGGTTGTTAGGGACAATGGTCCCCCATAACAGTCTCCTCAGACTGTTATAGTTTATTAGGTTAAAACTTTTAGATTTCCTCTATCGTCCTTCCTTGTTCTAAAGAGAAATTCC
>NW_026266396.1:0-30000 GCF_025860055.1 Xyrauchen texanus
GCGCCCCCTAGGGGGCGAATGTTGTCCATTGTTTGCGCAGTACTTCAGAGTGATGTCATCTTGAAGCATGTTAGGTTTGAAAAACCATCAGTCAAAATTACATTTGATTTATTGCCACGTATATTTTGTTAAAATTTGGACATTTCCATAAACACGCCCCTTTCAGCCATTTTGTATTGTATTCATTTTTGCTAAGTAACGTTTGGAAAGACATACATTCTACACATGTGTGCCACATTCTAAGTCAATTGGAGCTAAGATTCAGGAGAAGAAGAGTTTTGTATGTTTTCCAAAATTTTCACTGTACAGCAAAATCCATAATGGCAGAAGTATGGGTCCTTGAGGCTTTTTTGTTCCCCATGAGAAATGAGGCATGTTTACAAAGTTTTAGAAGATTTTGACAAATGGGGTGGAAATTATATCACTTTGAAATTTTATTTTTTGGGCGTGGCCTGTAGCGCCACCTATGGGCGAATGTTGACCATTCTTGGTTTGGGGGTACCCGTTGGCATGGAGTATCAATGTGCCAATTTAGAAAATTTTTGACCAGTGACTTTTTGAGCTATTTGGGCTCAAGGAGAATAATAATAATAATAAATATAGCTGCAAGCAGCAATGCGGATTCCTCCTCAAAATGGCAAATCATTTAAAATTGATCAGTAGATGGTTGGGGATAAACCCTCCCAATTAAGGAATTCAAAAAAACATGTCTTTGTCTGAATCCTAAACGAAACATTTTCAATGTACAGGAAAATCCATACCGGACCTTATGGATCCTTGAGGCTTTTTTGTTCCCAATGAGAAATGAGGCATGTACACCAAGTTTCAGAAGAATTGGACAAATGGCGTGGAAATGGTATCACTTTGAAAATATTTTTTTGGGGCGTGGCCTGTAGCGCCACCTATGGTCGAATGTGGGCCATTCTTGGTTTGTGGGTTCCTGTTGGCCTGTAGTATCAATGTACAAAATTAGAAAATATTTGACCAGAAAATGGGAATTTTGGAGTGGCCTGTAGCGCCCCTAGGGGCTGAATGTGGGCCATTCTTGGTTTGTGGGTTCCTGTTGGCCTATGGAATCAATGTACCAAATTAGAAAATGTTTGACCAGAAAATGGGAATTTTGGAGTGGCCTGTAGCGCCCCTAGGGGCTGAATGTTGGCCATTCTTGGTTTGTGGGTTCCTGTTGGCATGTAGTATCAATGTACCAAATTAGAACATTTTTGACAAGAAAACGGGAATTTTGGCGTGGCCTTTAAGCTCCCTAGTGGCTGAATGTCGTCCATTCTTGGTTTGTGGGTTCTTGTTGGCCTGTAGTACCATTGTACCAAATTAAAACATTTTAGACCAGAAAATGGGAATTTCGGCATGGCCTGTAGCGCCCCTAGGGGCTGAATGTTGGCCATTCTTTGCGCAGTACTTCAGAGTGATGTCATCTTGAAGCATGTTAGGTTTGAAAAACCATCAGTCAAAATTACATTTGATTTATTGACACGTATATATTGTTAAAATTTGGACATTTACATAAACACGCCCCTTTCAGCCATTTTGTATCGTATTCATTTTTCCTAAGTAACGTTTTCAAAGACTTCAATTCTACACATGTGTACCAAATTTCAAGTCAATTGGAGCTACGGTTCAGGAGAAGAAGAGTTTTGTAGGTTTTCGCAAATTTTCACCGTACGGGAAAATCCATCATGGCGGAAGTTATGGGTTCTTGAGGCTTTTTTGTTCCCCATGAGAAATGAGGCATGTACACCAAGTCTCAGAAGATTTGGACAAATGGCGTGGAAATGGTATCACTTTGAAAATATTTTTTTTTGGGCGTGGCCTGTAGCGCCACCTATGGGCGAATGTTGACCATTCTTGGTTTGGGGGTACCCGTTGGCATGGACTATCAATGTGCCAATTTAGAAAAGTTTTGACCAGTGACTTTTTGAGCTATTTGGGCTCAAGGAGAATAATAATAATAATAAATATAGCTGCAAGCAGCAATGCGGATTCCTCCTCAAAATGGCAAATCATTTAAAATTGATCAGTAGAGGGTTGGGGTTAAACCCTCTCAATGGATGAATCCAAAAACCACGTATTTCTGTCTGAATCCTAAACGAAACATTTTCAGTGTACAGAAAAATCCATCAATACAGACCTTATGGATCCTTGAGGCTTTTTTGTTCCCAATGAGAAATGAGGCATGTACACCAAGTTTCAGAAGAATTCGTTAAATGGCGTGGAAATGGTATCACTTTGAAAATATTTTTTGGGATGTGGCCTGTAGCGCCACCTATGGGCAAATGTGGGCCATTCTTGGTTTGTGGGTTCCTGTTGGCCTGTAGTATCAATGTACAAAATTAGAAAATATTTGACCAGAAAATGGGAATTTTGGAGTGGCCTGTAGTGCCCCCTAGGGGCGAATGTGGGCCATTCTTGGTTTGTGGGTTCCTGTCGGCCTATAGAATTAATGTACTAAATTAGAAAATGTTTGACCAGAAAATGGGAATTTTGGCGTGGCCTTTAGCGCCCCCTAAGGGCGAATGTGGGCCATACTTGGTTTGTGGGTTCCTGTTGGCCTGTAGTATCAATGTACCAAATTAGAACATTTTTGACCAGAAAATGGGAATTTCTGCGTGGCCTGTAGCGCCCCTAAGGGCTGAATGTTGGCCATTCTTTGCGCAGTATTTCAGAGTGATGTCATCTTGAAGCATGTTAGGTTTGAAAAACCATCAGTCAAAATTACATTTGATTTATTGACACGTATATATTGTTAAAATTTGGACATTTACATAAACACGCCCCTTTCAGCCATTTTGTATCGTATTCATTTTTCCTAAGTAACGTTTTCAAGGATGTCCATTCTACACATGTGTACCAAATTTCAAGTCAATTGGAGCTACGGTTCAGGAGAAGAAGAGTTTTGTAGGTTTTCGCAAATTTTCAACGTACGGGAAAATCCATCATGGCGGAAGTTATGGGTTCTTGAGGCTTTTTTGTTCCCCATGAGGAATGAGGCATGTACACCAAATTTCAGAAGATTTGGACAAATGGCGTGGAAATTGTATCACTTTGAATTTTGTTTTTTGGGCGTGGCCTGTAGCGCCACCTATGGGCGAATGTGGGCCATTCTTGGTTTGAGGGTACCCGTTGGCATGGAGTATCAATGTGCCAATTTAGAAAATTTTTGACCAGTGACTTTTTGAGCTATTGGGGCTCAAGGAGAATAATAATAATAATAATAATAATAAATATAGCTGCAAGCAGCAATGCGGATTCCTCCTCAAAATGGCAAATCATTTAAAATTGATCAGTAGAGGGTTGGGGTTAAACCCTCTCAATGGATGAATCCAAAAACCACGTATTTCTGTCTGAATCCTAAACGAAACATTTTCAGTGTACAGAAAAATCCATCAATACAGACCTTATGGATCCTTGAGGCTTTTTTGTTCCCAATGAGAAATGAGGCATGTACACCAAGTTTCAGAAGAATTGGTTAAATGGCGTGGAAATGGTATCACTTTGAAAATATTTTTTGGGATGTGGCCTGTAGCGCCACCTATGGGCAAATGTGGGCCATTCTTGGTTTGTGGGTTCCTGTTGGCCTGTAGTATCAATGTACAAAATTAGAAAATATTTGACCAGAAAATGGGAATTTTGGAGTGGCCTGTAGTGCCCCCTAGGGGCGAATGTGGGCCATTCTTGGTTTGTGGGTTCCTGTCGGCATATAGAATCAACGTACCAAATTAGAAAATGTTTGACCAGAAAATGGGAATTTTGGCGTGGCCTTTAGCGCCCCCTAAGGGCGAATGTGGGCCATACTTGGTTTGTGGGTTCCTGTTGGCCTGTAGTATCAATGTACCAAATTAGAACATTTTTGACCAGAAAATGGGAATTTCTGCGTGGCCTGTAGCGCCCCCTAAGGGCGAATGTTGGCCATTCTTTGCGCAGTATTTCAGAGTGATGTCATCTTGAAGCATGTTAGGTTTGAAAAACCATCAGTCAAAATTACATTTGATTTATTGACACATATATATTGTTAAAATTTGGACATTTACATAAACACGCCCCTTTCAGCCATTTTGTATTTTATTCATTTTTCCTAAATAACGTTTTCAAGGATGTCCATTCTACACATGTGTACCAAATTTCAAGTCAATTGGAGCTACGGTTCAGGAGAAGAAGAGTTTTGTAGGTTTTCGCAAATTTTCAACGTACGGGAAAATCCATCATGGCGGAAGTTATGGGTTCTTGAGGCTTTTTTGTTCCCCATGAGGAATGAGGCATGTACACCAAATTTCAGAAGATTTGGACAAATGGCGTGGAAATTGTATCACTTTGAATTTCGTTTTTTGGGCGTGGCCTGTAGCGCCACCTATGGGCGAATGTGGGCCATTCTTGGTTTGGGGGTACCCGTTGGCATGGAGTATCAATGTGCCAATTTAGAAAATTTTTGACCAGTGACTTTTTGAGCTATTGGGGCTCAAGGAGAATAATAATAATAATAATAATAATAAATATAGCTGCAAGCAGCAATGCGGATTCCTCCTCAAAATGGCAAATCATTTCAAATTGATCAGTAGAGGGTTGGGGTTAAACCCTCTCAATGGATGAATCCAAAAACATGTATTTCTGTCTGAATCCTAAACGAAACATTTTCAGTCTACAGGAAAATCCATCATACCTTATGGATCCTTGAGGCGTTTTTGTTCCCAATGAGAAATGAGGCATGTACACCAAGATTCAAAAGAATTGGTTAAATGGCGTGGAAATGGTATCACTTTGAAAATATTTTTTGGGGCGTGGCCTGTAGCGCCTCCTATGGGCAAATGTGGGTCATTCTTGGTTTGTGGGTTCCTGTTGGCCTGTAGTATCAATGTACATAATTAGAAAATATTTGACCAGAAAATGGGACTTTTGGGAATTACCTGTAGCGCCCCTAGGGGTGAATGTTGGCCATTCTTGGTTTGAGGGTTCCTGTTGACCTGTAGTATCAATGTACCAAATTAGAACATTTTTGACCATAAAATGGGAATTTCGGCATGGCCTCTAGTGCTCCCTAGGGGCGAATGTTGGCCATTCTTTGTTTGTGGGTTCCTGTTGGCCAGTAGTATCAATGTACCATATTAGAAAATTTTTGACCAGAAAACGAAATTTTGGGAGTGGCCTGTAGTGCCCCTAATGGCGAATGTGGGCCATACTTGGTTTGTGGGTTCCTGTTGGCCTGTAGTATCAATGTACCAAATTATAACTTTTTTGACCAGAAAATGGGAATTTCGGCTTGGCCTCTAGCGCCACCTAGTGGTGAATGTCGGTCATTCTTGGTTTGTGGATTCCTTTTGGCCTGTACTATTAATGTACCAAATTAGAACATTTTTGACCAGAAAATGGGAATTTCGGCATGGCCTGTAGTGCCCCCTAGGGGCGAATGTTGGCCATTCTTGGTTTGAGGGTTCCTGTTGACCTGCAGTATCAATGTACCAAATTAGAACGTTTTTGACCAGAAAACGAAATTTTGGAGTAGCCTGTAGCGCCCCCTAAGGGCGAATGTGGGCCACACTTGGTATGTGGGTTCCTGTTGGCCTGTAGTATCAAAGTACCAAATTAGAAAATTTTTGACCAGAAAATGGGAATTTTGGCTTGTCCTGTAGTGCCCCCTAGTGGCGAATGTCGGTCATTCTTGGTTTGTGGATTCCTGTTGGCCTGTACTATTCTTGTACCGAATTAGAACATTTTTGACCAGAAAATGGGAATTTTGGCTTGTCCTGTAGTGCTCCCAAGTGGCGTATGTCGGTCATTCTTGGTTTGTGGATTCCTGTTGGCCTGTACTATTAATTTACCAAATTAGAACATTTTTGACCAGAAAATGGGAATTTAGGCATGGCCATTCTTTGCACAGTACTTCAGAGTGATGTCATCTTTAAGCATGTTAGGTTTGAAAAACCATCAGTCAAAATTACATTTGATTTATTGACACGTATATATTGTTAAAATTTGGACATTTACATAAACACGCCCCTTTCAGCCATTTTGTATCGTATTCATTTTTCCTAAGTAACGTTTTCAAGGATGTCCATTCTACACATGTGTACCAAATTTCAAGTCAATTGGAGCTACGGTTCAGGAGAAGAAGAGTTTTGTAGGTTTTCGCAAATTTTCAACGTACGGGAAAATCCATCATGGCGGAAGTTATGGGTTCTTGAGGCTTTTTTGTTCCCCATGAGGAATGAGGCATGTACACCAAATTTCAGAAGATTTGGACAAATGGCGTGGAAATTGTATCACTTTGAATTTTGTTTTTTTGGGCGTGGCCTGTAGCGCCACCTATGGGCGAATGTGGGCCATTCTTGGTTTGGGGGTACCCGTTGGCATGGAGTATCAATGTGCCAATTTAGAAAATTTTTGACCAGTGACTTTTTGAGCTATTGGGGCTCAAGGAGAATAATAATAATAATAATAATAATAATAATAATAATAATAAATATAGCTGCAAGCAGCAATGCGGATTCCTCCTCAAAATGGCAAATCATTTAAAATTGATCAGTAGATGGTTGGGGATAAACCCTCCCAATTAAGGAATTCAAAAAACATGTACTTCTGTCTGAATCCTAAACGAAACATTTTCAATGTACAGGAAAATCCATACCGGACCTTATGGATCCTTGAGGCTTTTTGTTCCCAATGAGAAATGAGGCATGTACACCAAGTTTCAGAAGAATTGGACAAATGGCGTGGAAATGGTATCACTTTGAAAATATATTTTGGGGCGTGGCCTGTAGCGCCACCTATGGGCAAATGTTGGTCATTCTTGGTTTGTGGGTTCCTGTTGGCCTGTAGTATCAATGTACAAAATTAGAAAATATTTGACCAGAAAATGGGAATTTTGGAGTGGCCTGTAGCGCCCCCTAGGGGTGAATGTGGGCCATTCTTGGTTTGTGGGTTCCTGTTGGCCTGTAGAATCAATGTACCAAATTAGAAAATGTTTGACCAGAAAATGGGAATTTTGGAGTGGCCTGTAGCGCCCCCTAGGGGCGAATGTTGGCCATTCTTGGTTTGTGGGTTCCTGTTGGCATGTAGTATCAATGTACCAAATTAGAACATTTTTGACCAGAAAACGGGAATTTTGGCGTGGCCTTTAGCGCCCCCTAGTGGCGAATGTCGTCCATTCTTGGTTTGTGGGTTCCTGTTGGCCTGTAGTACCATTGTACCAAATTAGAACATTTTAGACCAGAAAATGGGAATTTCGGCATGGCCTGTAGCGCCCCCTAGGGGTGAATGTTGGCCATTCTTGGTTTGTGGGTTCCTGTTGGCCTGTAGTATCAATGTACCAAATTAGAACATTTTTGACCAGAAAACGGGAATTTTGGCATGGCCTTTAGCGCCCCCTAGTGGCGAATGTCGGCCATTCTTGGTTTGTGGGTTCCTGTTGGCCTGTAGTACCATTGTACCAAATTAGAACATTTTAGACCAGAAAATGGGAATTTCGGCATGGCCTGTAGCGCCCCCTAGGGGCTGAATGTTGGCCATTCTTTGCATGCAGTACTTCAGAGTGATGTCATCTTGAAGCATGTTAGGTTTGAAAAACCATCAGTCAAAATTACATTTGATTTATTGACACGTATATATTGTTAAAATTTGGACATTTACATAAACACGCCCCTTTCAGCCATTTTGTATCGTATTCATTTTTCCTAAGTAACGTTTTCAAGGACTGTCCATTCTACACATGTGTACCAAATTTCAAGTCAATTGGAGCTACGGTTCAGGAGAAGAAGAGTTTTGTAGGTTTTCGCAAATTTTCAACGTACGGGAAAATCCATCATGGCGGAAGTTATGGGTTCTTGAGGCTTTTTTGTTCCCCATGAGAAATGAGGCATGTACACCAAATTTCAGAAGATTTGGACAAATGGCGTGGAAATTGTATCACTTTGAATTTTGTTTTTTTGGGCGTGGCCTGTAGCGCCACCTATGGGCGAATGTGGGCCATTCTTGGTTTGGGGGTACCCGTTGGCATGGAGTATCAATGTGCCAATTTAGAAAATTTTTGACCAGTGACTTTTTGAGCTATTGGGGCTCAAGGAGAAGAATAATAATAATAAATATAGCTGCAAGCAGCAATGCGGATTCCTCCTCAAAATGGCAAATCATTTAAAATTGATCAGTAGATGGTTGGGGATAAACCCTCCCAATTAAGGAATTCAAAAAACATGTCTTCGTCTGATTCCTAAACAAAACATTTTCAATGTACAGGAAAATCCATACCGGACCTTATGGATCCTTGAGGCTTTTTTGTTCCCAATGAGAAATGCGGCATGTACACCAAGTTTCAGAAGAATTGGACAAATGGGGTGGATATTATATCATTTTGAAAAAAAAATTTGGGGCGTGGCCTGTAGCGCCACCTATGGGCAAATGTTGGTCATTCTTGGTTTGTGGGTTCCTGTTGGCCTGTAGTATAAATGTACAAAATTAGAAAATATTTGACCAGAAAATGGGAATTTTGGAGTGGCCTGTAGCGCCCCCTAGGGGCGAATGTGGGCCTTTCTTGGTTTGTGGGTTCCTGTCGGCCTGTAGAATCAATACACCAAATTAGAAAATGTTTGACCAGAAAATGGGATTTTTGGAATTACCTGTAGCGCTCTCTAATGGCGAATGTTGGCCATTCGTGGTTTGTGGGTTCCTGTTGGCATGTAGTATCAGTGTACCAAATTAGAACATTTTTGACCAGAAAATGGGAATTTTGGCATGGCCTGTAGCGCCCCCTAGGGGTGAATGTTGTCCATTCTTGGTTTGTGGGTTCCTGTCTGCCTGTAGTATCAATGTACCAAATTAAAAAAAAAATTGACCAGAAAACGGGAATTTTGGCGTGGCCTTTAGCGCACCCTAGTGGCGAATGTCGGCCATTCTTGGTTTGTGGGTTCCTGTTGGCCTGTAGTACCATTGTACCAAATTAGAACATTTTAGACCAGAAAATGGGAATTTCGACATGGCCTGTAGCGCTCCCTAGGGGCGAATGTCGGCCATTCTTTGCGCAGTACTTCAGAGTGATGTCATCTTGAAGCATGTTAGGTTTGAAAAACCATCAGTCAAAATTACATTTGATTTATTGACAGGTATATATTGTTAAAATTTGGACATTTACATAAACACGCCCCTTTCAGACATTTTGTATCACATTCATTTTTCCTAAGTAATGTTTTCAAGGATGTCCATTCTACAAATGTGTACCAAATTTCAAGTCAATTGGAGCTACGGTTCAGGAGAAGAAGAGTATTTTTAGGTTTTCGCAAATTTTCAACGTACGGGAAAATCCATCATGGTGAAAGTTATGGGTCCTTAAGGCTTTTTTGTTCCCCATGAGGAATGAGGCATGTACACCAAGTTTCAGAAGATTTAGACAAATGGCGTGGAAATTGTATCACTTTGAATGAAAAATCACTTTGAAAATCTCTACTTTCACTTTCACTTCTCTCTTAAGATTTTTTTTCTGTTTTTTTTGTGTGATTTACATAAGCATATCACAAGCAATTTTATTTGAAAGACTATCTAGGCACATAATAACACTGTATAGCTGTGACTGTTTATAACTATTTCAAAATGTAGCCTACAAGCTCACACTTTAAATGGTCAGTGCTTTGATTTTTAAATCATTAAAATAGCAACAGATCCAGTGAAAAAAATGGAGTGATTGTGTTTACATGCCATTCAAAAACGTGGCATTTTACAAGGTAAGAGAGAAATAAAAAAAACTTAAAATAATACCATTTGTACTTCTCAATTACTTGGGAATGTCTATGTTCAGGACGAAGGCTAAATTGTTACTGTCTCTTTAAGAGGCTTTTATCGCATGATACGATACTTAAGGCACAGTTCAGTTTAATCTTTTGAGAACTGAGAAGTATCATTATTTTCGTTTTGTGCCATGCTTGTTGCATTTGTATTCATTGTGAGATGATAAAATACAGACTGCGTGAATGGTTGATTTTGTTCACTTGAATTTTGTGACGTGTTTCAGAAAAATAATCGCGAAGACAGAGACTGAGCACCCTGTTTATTTATTTTACAAAAGCACAAGGTTTTGTTGTTATTGTAAGTGTACACAAATAAAAGTACACATTTCATAGTTCGTAATGATGTCTTGCATGTTTCTGTATGGGCAAAAATGACGCAGTATTTTGTTTAAGTTGTTTCCGCTGTTTCGAGAGAAAAATATAGCAGGACGTCATCTGGAATAATGCCAGAATAAAATATAATTATTCCAGATTTCTTTCTCAACTGTTTGTTCACTTGAGACATAACAGACTCCTCAATATATCATGTATTTTGACACTCTGTTGTATGAAATTGTCCGTTCAGACGCAAGCAGCAGCGAAAGACATCGGAGTGCGTGAGTTAGACGCGACGCGGCTCGCTGTGTCACACAAACAGCTCGCAAACATGTATTTGAGTTGTTTTGACATTTGTTGAGTTGAATAGTGTAAAATCGCTTGAATGTTCAAACAGGCAAACATTGTATACAACCGACAAACCTTCATGATGATGCGAGCAAAAATGATCTCGCCTCGCGGTTTGCGTGTTGTCAGAGACAATTAAACAACATCATTCTCGGAAGTTTTGATACGTTAGGATTGATCAGCCCATCCCTACTTTCTTTAGACATATGTTTCATGTTTGTGTAAGTTTTTGTGACGTGTTTCAGAAAGATATTCGCTTAGACAAAGAGCACACGGTTTATTTTCTTTATTTTACAACAAATAAAAGTACAACTTTCATAGTTTGTGACGATGTATTAAATGTATCTGTATGTGCAAAAATAACGCAGTATTTTGTTTAAGCTGTTAACGCTGTTTCGAGAGAAAAATCTTAACAGGACACCACAGCGGCATCCGTGTTGTTCACAATAATTCATAATTAAATATATTGATACCCAATTTCTTTATCAACTGTTTGTTCACTTGATACATAACAGACACCCCAATATATCATGTATTTTGGTGTATGAAATTGTCCGTTCAAACGCATGAAGCTGTGAAAGCGAACTCTCATCGGCGTGCGAGCGTTAGTCGCGACGCGGCTCGCTCGCTGTGTCACACAAACTGCTCGAAAACATTTATTTGAGTTGTTTTGCCTTTGTTGAGTTGAATAGTGTAAAATCGCTTGAATGTTCAAGCAGGCAACCATTGTACACAACCAACAAACCTTCGTGAAGATGCGAGCAAAAATGATCTCGCCTCGAGGATTGCGTGTTGTCAGAGACAATTAAACAACATCATACTCGGAAGTTTTGATACGTTAACGCTGTCTCGATAGAGAAAAATCTAACAGGACATCACAGCGGCATCACTAGACCCCTTCAATAATTCATAATTCAATATATTGATACCCGATTTCTTTATCAACTGTTTGTTCACTTGAGATATAGCAGACACCCCAATATATCATGTATTTTGGTGTATGAAATTGTCCGTTGAAACGCAAGAAGGGAAAGCGAACTCTCATCGGCGTGCGAACGTTAGACGCGACGCGGCTCGCTCGCTGTGTCACACAAACTGCTCGAAAACATTTATTTGAGTTGTTTTGCCTTTGTTGAGTTGAATAGTGTAAAATCGCTTGAATGTTCAAACTGGAAAGCATTAAGACACACAATTGATTTGACATACCTCCATGCAGACGCAAAATGTCTTCTGTAGTCTAAGTCTGGAGCTCCACCCACTAGGAGACCGAAATGCTTCATTAGAGAGATTGCTACAGAAGAGCTGCATGTGGTAGACAGAGTTACTCCAGTAGAGGGAGCCTCTTTGCTCAGCCAATGTAAGTGAATGGGATTTTACATGTGGACCATATTTGTCCAGTAGAGGGAGCACTTTTGCTCAGCCATTGTAAATCAATGGGATTTTAAAAATTTTTGATCATCTTTTGTGTGTACATTTACATAAACACGTCCATTTCAGCCATTTTGTATTGTATTCATTTTTGCTAAGTAACGTTTGGAAAGACATACATACTACACACGTGTGCCAAATTCCAAGTCAATTGGAGCTGAGGTTCAGGAGAAGAAGAGTTTTGTAGGTTTTCCAAAATTTTCACTGTACAGGAAAATCCATAATGGCAGAAGTATGGGTCCTTGAGGCTTTTTTGTTCCCCATGAGAAATGAGGCATGTTTACAAAGTTTCAGAAGATTTGGACAAATGGGGTGGAAATTATATCACTTTGAATTTTTGTTTTTGGGCGTGGCCTGTAGCGCCACCTATGGGCGAATGTTGACCATTCTTGGTTTGGGGGTACCCGTTGGCATGGAGTATCAATGTGCCAATTTAGAAAATTTTTGACCAGTGACTTTTTGAGCTATTGGGGCTCAAGGAGAAGAATAATAATAATAATAATAATAATAATAATAAATATAGCTGCAAGCAGCAATGCGGATTCCTCCTCAAAATGGCAAATCATTTAAAATTGATCAGTAGATGGTTGGGGATAAACCCTCCCAATTAAGGAATTCAAAAAACATGTCTTCTGTCTGAATCCTAAACGAAACATTTTCAATGTACAGGAAAATCCATACCGGACCTTATGGATCCTTGAGGCTTTTTTGTTCCCAATGAGAAATGAGGCATGTACACCAAGTTTCAAAAGAATTGGACAAATGGCGTGGAAATGGTATCACTTTGAAAATATTTTTTTGGGGCGTGGCCTGTAGCGCCACCTATGGTCGAATGTGGGCCATTCTTGGTTTGTTGGTTCCTGTTGGCCTGTAGTATCAATGTACAAAATTAGAAAATATTTGACCAGAAAATGGGAATTTTGGAGTGGCCTGTAGCGCTCCCTAGGGGCGAATGTGGGCCATTCTTGGTTTGTGGGTTCCTGTTGGCCTATGGAATCAATGTACCAAATTAGAAAATGTTTGACCAGAAAATGGGACTTTGGGAATTACCTGTAGCCCCTAATGGCTAATGTTGGCCATTCTTGGTTTGTGGGTTCCTGTTGGCCTGTAGTACCATTGTACCAAATTAGAACATTTTAGACCAGAAAATGGGAATTTCGCATGGCCTGTAGCTCCTAGGGGTGAATGTTGGCCATTCTTGGTTTGTGGGTTCCTGTTGGCCTGTAGTATCAATGTACCAAATTAGAACATTTTTGACCAGAAAACGGGAATTTTGGCGTGGCCTTTAGCGCCCCTAGTGGCGAATGTCGGCCATTCTTGGTTTGTGGGTTCCTGTTGGCCTGTAGTACCATTGTACCAAATTAGAACATTTTAGACCAGAAAATGGGAATTTCGGCATGGCCTGTAGCGCCCCTAGGGGCTGAATGTTGGCCATTCTTTGCGCAGTACTTCAGAGTGATGTCATCTTGAAGCATGTTAGGTTTGAAAAACCATCAGTCAAAATTACATTTGATTTATTGACACGTATATATTGTTAAAATTTGGACATTTACATAAACACGCCCCTTTCAGCCATTTTGTATCGTATTCATTTTTCCTAAGTAACGTTTTCAAGGATGTCCATTCTACACATGTGTACCAAATTTCAAGTCAATTGGAGCTACGGTTCAGGAGAAGAAGAGTTTTGTAGGTTTTCGCAAATTTTCAACGTACGGGAAAATCCATCATGGCGGAAGTTATGGGTTCTTGAGGCTTTTTTGTTCCCCATGAGGAATGAGGCATGTACACCAAATTTCAGAAGATTTGGACAAATGGCGTGGAAATTGTATCACTTTGAATTTTGTTTTTTTGGGCGTGGCCTGTAGCGCCACCTATGGGCGAATGTGGGCCATTCTTGGTTTGGGGGTACCCGTTGGCATGGAGTATCAATGTGCCAATTTAGAAAATTTTTGACCAGTGACTTTTTGAGCTATTGGGGCTCAAGGAGAAGAATAATAATAATAATAATAATAAATATAGCTGCAAGCAGCAATGCGGATTCCTCCTCAAAATGGCAAATCATTTAAAATTGATCAGTAGATGGTTGGGGATAAACCCTCCCAATTAAGGAATTCAAAAAACATGTCTTTGTCTGAATCCTAAACGAAACATTTTCAATGTACAGGAAAATCCATACCGGACCTTATGGATCCTTGAGGCTTTTTTGTTCCCAATGAGAAATGAGGCATGTACACCAAGTTTCAGAAGAATTGGACAAATGGCGTGGAAATGGTATCACTTTGAAAATATTTTTTGGGGCGTGGCCTGTAGCGCCACCTATGGGCAAATGTGGGCCATTCTTGGTTTGTGGGTTCCTGTTGGCCTGTAGTATCAATGTACAAAATTAGAAAATATTTGACCAGAAAATGGGAATTTTGGAGTGGCCTGTAGCGCCCCCTAGGGGCGAATGTGGGCCATTCTTGGTTTGTGGGTTCCTGTTGGCCTGTAGAATCAATGTACCAAATTAGAAAATGTTTGACCAGAAAATGGGAATTTTGGAGTGGCCTGTAGCGCTCCCTAGTGGCGAATGTTGGCCATTCTTGGTTTGTGGGTTCCTGTTGGCCTGTAGTATCAATGTACCAAATTAGAACATTTTTGACCAGAAAATGGGAATTTTGGCATGGCCTGTAGCGCCCCTAGGGGTGAATGTTGGCCATTCTTGGTTTGTGGGTTCCTGTTGGCCTGTAGTATCAATGTACCAAATTAGAACATTTTTGACCAGAAAACGGGAATTTTGGCGTGGCCTTTAGCGCCCCTAGTGGCGAATGTCGGCCATTCTTGGTTTGTGGGTTCCTGTTGGCCTGTAGTACCATTGTACCAAATTAGAACATTTTAGACCAGAAAATGGGAATTTCGGCATGGCCTGTAGCGCTCCCTAGGGGCGAATGTTGGCCATTCTTTGCGCAGTACTTCAGAGTGATGTCATCTTGAAGCATGTTAGGTTTGAAAAACCATCAGTCAAAATTACATTTGATTTATTGACACGTATATATTGTTAAAATTTGGACATTTACATAAACACGCCCCTTTCAGCCATTTTGTATCGTATTCATTTTTCCTAAGTAACGTTTTCAAGGACTGTCCATTCTACACATGTGTACCAAATTTCAAGTCAATTGGAGCTACGGTTCAGGAGAAGAAGAGTTTTGTAGGTTTTCGCAAATTTTCAACGTACGGGAAAATCCATCATGGCGGAAGTTATGGGTTCTTGAGGCTTTTTTGTTCCCCATGAGGAATGAGGCATGTACACCAAATTTCAGAAGATTTGGACAAATGGCGTGGAAATTGTATCACTTTGAATTTTGTTTTTTTGGGCGTGGCCTGTAGCGCCACCTATGGGCGAATGTGGGCCATTCTTGGTTTGGGGGTACCCGTTGGCATGGAGTATCAATGTGCCAATTTAGAAAATTTTTGACCAGTGACTTTTTGAGCTATTGGGGCTCAAGGAGAAGAATAATAATAATAATAATAATAAATATAGCTGCAAGCAGCAATGCGGATTCCTCCTCAAAATGGCAAATCATTTAAAATTGATCAGTAGATGGTTGGGGATAAACCCTCCCAATTAAGGAATTCAAAAAAACATGTCTTCGTCTGATTCCTAAACAAAACATTTTCAATGTACAGGAAAATCCATACCGGACCTTATGGATCCTTGAGGCTTTTTTGTTCCCAATGAGAAATGCGGCATGTACACCAAGTTTCAGAAGAATTGGACAAATGGGGTGGATATTATATCATTTTGAAAAAAAAATTTGGGGCGTGGCCTGTAGCGCCACCTATGGGCAAATGTTGGTCATTCTTGGTTTGTGGGTTCCTGTTGGCCTGTAGTATAAATGTACAAAATTAGAAAATATTTGACCAGAAAATGGGAATTTTGGAGTGGCCTGTAGCGCCCCCTAGGGGCGAATGTGGGCCTTTCTTGGTTTGTGGGTTCCTGTCGGCCTGTAGAATCAATACACCAAATTAGAAAATGTTTGACCAGAAAATGGGATTTTTGGAATTACCTGTAGCGCCCTCTAATGGCGAATGTTGGCCATTCGTGGTTTGTGGGTTCCTGTTGGCATGTAGTATCAGTGTACCAAATTAGAACATTTTTGACCAGAAAATGGGAATTTTGGCATGGCCTGTAGCGCCCCCTAGGGGTGAATGTTGTCCATTCTTGGTTTGTGGGTTCCTGTCTGCCTGTAGTATCAATGTACCAAATTAAAAAAAAATTTGACCAGAAAACGGGAATTTTGGCGTGGCCTTTAGCGCCCCTAGTGGCGAATGTCGGCCATTCTTGGTTTGTGGGTTCCTGTTGGCCTGTAGTACCATTGTACCAAATTAGAACATTTTAGACCAGAAAATGGGAATTTCGACATGGCCTGTAGCGCCCCCTAGGGGCGAATGTCGGCCATTCTTTGCGCAGTACTTCAGAGTGATGTCATCTTGAAGCATGTTAGGTTTGAAAAACCATCAGTCAAAATTACATTTGATTTATTGACAGGTATATATTGTTAAAATTTGGACATTTACATAAACACGCCCCTTTCAGACATTTTGTATCACATTCATTTTTCCTAAGTAATGTTTTCAAGGATGTCCATTCTACAAATGTGTACCAAATTTCAAGTCAATTGGAGCTACGGTTCAGGAGAAGAAGAGTATTTTTAGGTTTTCGCAAATTTTCAACGTACGGGAAAATCCATCATGGTGAAAGTTATGGGTCCTTAAGGCTTTTTTGTTCCCCATGAGGAATGAGGCATGTACACCAAGTTTCAGAAGATTTAGACAAATGGCGTGGAAATTGTATCACTTTGAATGAAAAATCACTTTGAAAATCTCTACTTTCACTTTCACTTCTCTCTTAAGATTTTTTTTCTGTTTTTTTTGTGTGATTTACATAAGCATATCACAAGCAATTTTATTTGAAAGACTATCTAGGCACATAATAACACTGTATAGCTGTGACTGTTTATAACTATTTCAAAATGTAGCCTACAAGCTCACACTTTAAATGGTCAGTGCTTTGATTTTTAAATCATTAAAATAGCAACAGATCCAGTGAAAAAAATGGAGTGATTGTGTTTACATGCCATTCAAAAACGTGGCATTTTACAAGGTAAGAGAGAAATAAAAAAACTTAAAATAATACCATTTGTACTTCTCAATTACTTGGGAATGTCTATGTTCAGGACGAAGGCTAAATTGTTACTGTCTCTTTAAGAGGCTTTTATCGCATGATACGATACTTAAGGCACAGTTCAGTTTAATCTTTTGAGAACTGAGAAGTATCATTATTTTCGTTTTGTGCCATGCTTGTTGCATTTGTATTCATTGTGAGATGATAAAATACAGACTGCGTGAATGGTTGATTTTGTTCACTTGAATTTTGTGACGTGTTTCAGAAAAATAATCGCGAAGACAGAGACTGAGCACCCTGTTTATTTATTTTACAAAAGCACAAGGTTTTGTTGTTATTGTAAGTGTACACAAATAAAAGTACACATTTCATAGTTCGTAATGATGTCTTGCATGTTTCTGTATGGGCAAAAATGACGCAGTATTTTGTTTAAGTTGTTTCCGCTGTTTCGAGAGAAAAATATAGCAGGACGTCATCTGGAATAATGCCAGAATAAAATATAATTATTCCAGATTTCTTTCTCAACTGTTTGTTCACTTGAGACATAACAGACTCCTCAATATATCATGTATTTTGACACTCTGTTGTATGAAATTGTCCGTTCAGACGCAAGCAGCAGCGAAAGACATCGGAGTGCGTGAGTTAGACGCGACGCGGCTCGCTGTGTCACACAAACAGCTCGCAAACATGTATTTGAGTTGTTTTGACATTTGTTGAGTTGAATAGTGTAAAATCGCTTGAATGTTCAAACAGGCAAACATTGTATACAACCGACAAACCTTCATGATGATGCGAGCAAAAATGATCTCGCCTCGCGGTTTGCGTGTTGTCAGAGACAATTAAACAACATCATTCTCGGAAGTTTTGATACGTTAGGATTGATCAGCCCATCCCTACTTTCTTTAGACATATGTTTCATGTTTGTGTAAGTTTTTGTGACGTGTTTCAGAAAGATATTCGCTTAGACAAAGAGCACACGGTTTATTTTCTTTATTTTACAACAAATAAAAGTACAACTTTCATAGTTTGTGACGATGTATTAAATGTATCTGTATGTGCAAAAATAACGCAGTATTTTGTTTAAGCTGTTAACGCTGTTTCGAGAGAAAAATCTTAACAGGACACCACAGCGGCATCCGTGTTGTTCACAATAATTCATAATTAAATATATTGATACCCAATTTCTTTATCAACTGTTTGTTCACTTGATACATAACAGACACCCCAATATATCATGTATTTTGGTGTATGAAATTGTCCGTTCAAACGCATGAAGCTGTGAAAGCGAACTCTCATCGGCGTGCGAGCGTTAGTCGCGACGCGGCTCGCTCGCTGTGTCACACAAACTGCTCGAAAACATTTATTTGAGTTGTTTTGCCTTTGTTGAGTTGAATAGTGTAAAATCGCTTGAATGTTCAAGCAGGCAACCATTGTACACAACCAACAAACCTTCGTGAAGATGCGAGCAAAAATGATCTCGCCTCGAGGATTGCGTGTTGTCAGAGACAATTAAACAACATCATACTCGGAAGTTTTGATACGTTAACGCTGTCTCGATAGAGAAAAATCTAACAGGACATCACAGCGGCATCACTAGACCCCTTCAATAATTCATAATTCAATATATTGATACCCGATTTCTTTATCAACTGTTTGTTCACTTGAGATATAGCAGACACCCCAATATATCATGTATTTTGGTGTATGAAATTGTCCGTTGAAACGCAAGAAGGGAAAGCGAACTCTCATCGGCGTGCGAACGTTAGACGCGACGCGGCTCGCTCGCTGTGTCACACAAACTGCTCGAAAACATTTATTTGAGTTGTTTTGCCTTTGTTGAGTTGAATAGTGTAAAATCGCTTGAATGTTCAAACTGGAAAGCATTAAGACACACAATTGATTTGACATACCTCCATGCAGACGCAAAATGTCTTCTGTAGTCTAAGTCTGGAGCTCCACCCACTAGGAGACCGAAATGCTTCATTAGAGAGATTGCTACAGAAGAGCTGCATGTGGTAGACAGAGTTACTCCAGTAGAGGGAGCCTCTTTGCTCAGCCAATGTAAGTGAATGGGATTTTACATGTGGACCATATTTGTCCAGTAGAGGGAGCACTTTTGCTCAGCCATTGTAAATCAATGGGATTTTAAAAATTTTTGATCATCTTTTGTGTGTACATTTACATAAACACGTCCATTTCAGCCATTTTGTATTGTATTCATTTTTGCTAAGTAACGTTTGGAAAGACATACATACTACACACGTGTGCCAAATTCCAAGTCAATTGGAGCTGAGGTTCAGGAGAAGAAGAGTTTTGTAGGTTTTCCAAAATTTTCACTGTACAGGAAAATCCATAATGGCAGAAGTATGGGTCCTTGAGGCTTTTTTGTTCCCCATGAGAAATGAGGCATGTTTACAAAGTTTCAGAAGATTTGGACAAATGGGGTGGAAATTATATCACTTTGAATTTTTGTTTTTTGGGCGTGGCCTGTAGCGCCACCTATGGGCGAATGTTGACCATTCTTGGTTTGGGGGTACCCGTTGGCATGGAGTATCAATGTGCCAATTTAGAAAATTTTTGACCAGTGACTTTTTGAGCTATTGGGGCTCAAGGAGAAGAAGAATAATAATAATAATAATAATAATAATAATAAATATAGCTGCAAGCAGCAATGCGGATTCCTCCTCAAAATGGCAAATCATTTCAAATTGATCAGTAGAGGGTTGGGGTTAAACCCTCTCAATGGATGAATCCAAAAACATGTATTTCTGTCTGAATCCTAAACGAAACATTTTCAGTCTACAGGAAAATCCATACATACCTTATGGATCCTTGAGGCGTTTTTGTTCCCAATGAGAAATGAGGCATGTACACCAAGATTCAAAAGAATTGGTTAAATGGCGTGGAAATGGTATCACTTTGAAAATATTTTTTGGGGCGTGGCCTGTAGCGCCTCCTATGGGCAAATGTGGGTCATTCTTGGTTTGTGGGTTCCTGTTGGCCTGTAGTATCAATGTACATAATTAGAAAATATTTGACCAGAAAATGGGACTTTTGGGAATTACCTGTAGCGCCCCCTAGGGGTGAATGTTGGCCATTCTTGGTTTGAGGGTTCCTGTTGACCTGTAGTATCAATGTACCAAATTAGAACATTTTTGACCATAAAATGGGAATTTCGGCGTGGCCTCTAGTGCTCCCTAGGGGCGAATGTTGGCCATTCTTTGTTTGTGGGTTCCTGTTGGCCAGTAGTATCAATGTACCATATTAGAAAATTTTTGACCAGAAAACGAAATTTTGGGAGTGGCCTGTAGCGCCCCCTAATGGCGAATGTGGGCCATACTTGGTTTGTGGGTTCCTGTTGGCCTGTAGTATCAATGTACCAAATTATAACTTTTTTGACCAGAAAATGGGAATTTCGGCTTGGCCTCTAGCGCCACCTAGTGGTGAATGTCGGTCATTCTTGGTTTGTGGATTCCTTTTGGCCTGTACTATTAATGTACCAAATTAGAACATTTTTGACCAGAAAATGGGAATTTCGGCATGGCCTGTAGTGCCCCCTAGGGGCGAATGTTGGCCATTCTTGGTTTGAGGGTTCCTGTTGACCTGCAGTATCAATGTACCAAATTAGAACGTTTTTGACCAGAAAACGAAATTTTGGAGTAGCCTGTAGCGCCCCTAAGGGCGAATGTGGGCCACACTTGGTATGTGGGTTCCTGTTGGCCTGTAGTATCAAAGTACCAAATTAGAAAATTTTTGACCAGAAAATGGGAATTTTGGCTTGTCCTGTAGTGCTCCCTAGTGGCGAATGTCGGTCATTCTTGGTTTGTGGATTCCTGTTGGCCTGTACTATTCTTGTACCGAATTAGAACATTTTTGACCAGAAAATGGGAATTTTGGCTTGTCCTGTAGTGCCCCCTAGTGGCGTATGTCGGTCATTCTTGGTTTGTGGATTCCTGTTGGCCTGTACTATTAATTTACCAAATTAGAACATTTTTGACCAGAAAATGGGAATTTTGGCATGGCCATTCTTTGCACAGTACTTCAGAGTGATGTCATCTTTAAGCATGTTAGGTTTGAAAAACCATCAGTCAAAATTACATTTGATTTATTGACACGTATATATTGTTAAAATTTGGACATTTACATAAACACGCCCCTTTCAGCCATTTTGTATCGTATTCATTTTTCCTAAGTAACGTTTTCAAGGATGTCCATTCTACACATGTGTACCAAATTTCAAGTCAATTGGAGCTACGGTTCAGGAGAAGAAGAGTTTTGTAGGTTTTCGCAAATTTTCAACGTACGGGAAAATCCATCATGGCGGAAGTTATGGGTTCTTGAGGCTTTTTTGTTCCCCATGAGGAATGAGGCATGTACACCAAATTTCAGAAGATTTGGACAAATGGCGTGGAAATTGTATCACTTTGAATTTTGTTTTTTTGGGCGTGGCCTGTAGCGCCACCTATGGGCGAATGTGGGCCATTCTTGGTTTGGGGGTACCCGTTGGCATGGAGTATCAATGTGCCAATTTAGAAAATTTTTGACCAGTGACTTTTTGAGCTATTGGGGCTCAAGGAGAAGAATAATAATAATAATAATAATAAATATAGCTGCAAGCAGCAATGCGGATTCCTCCTCAAAATGGCAAATCATTTCAAATTGATCAGTAGAGGGTTGGGGTTAAACCCTCTCAATGGATGAATCCAAAAAACATGTATTTCTGTCTGAATCCTAAACGAAACATTTTCAGTCTACAGGAAAATCCATCATACCTTATGGATCCTTGAGGCGTTTTTGTTCCCAATGAGAAATGAGGCATGTACACCAAGATTCAGAAGAATTGGTTAAATGGCGTGGAAATGGTATCACTTTGAAAATATTTTTTGGGGCGTGGCCTGTAGCGCCTCCTATGGGCAAATGTGGGTCATTCTTGGTTTGTGGGTTCCTGTTGGCCTGTAGTATCAATGTACATAATTAGAAAATATTTGACCAGAAAATGGGACTTTTGGGAATTACCTGTAGCGCCCCCTAGGGGTGAATGTTGGCCATTCTTGGTTTGAGGGTTCCTGTTGACCTGTAGTATCAATGTACCAAATTAGAACATTTTTGACCATAAAATGGGAATTTCGGCGTGGCCTCTAGTGCTCCCTAGGGGCGAATGTTGGCCATTCTTTGTTTGTGGGTTCCTGTTGGCCAGTAGTATCAATGTACCATATTAGAAAATTTTTGACCAGAAAACGAAATTTTGGGAGTGGCCTGTAGCGCCCCCTAATGGTGAATGTGGGCCATACTTGGTTTGTGGGTTCCTGTTGGCCTGTAGTATCAATGTACCAAATTATAACTTTTTTGACCAGAAAATGGGAATTTCGGCTTGGCCTCTAGCGCCACCTAGTGGTGAATGTCGGTCATTCTTGGTTTGTGGATTCCTTTTGGCCTGTACTATTAATGTACCAAATTAGAACATTTTTGACCAGAAAATGGGAATTTTGGCATGGCCTGTAGTGCCCCCTAGGGGCGAATGTTGGCCATTCTTGGTTTGAGGGTTCCTGTTGACCTGCAGTATCAATGTACCAAATTAGAACGTTTTTGACCAGAAAACGAAATTTTGGAGTAGCCTGTAGCGCCCCTAAGGGCGAATGTGGGCCACACTTGGTATGTGGGTTCCTGTTGGCCTGTAGTATCAAAGTACCAAATTAGAAAATTTTTGACCAGAAAATGGGAATTTTGGCTTGTCCTGTAGTGCTCCCTAGTGGCGAATGTCGGTCATTCTTGGTTTGTGGATTCCTGTTGGCCTGTACTATTCTTGTACCGAATTAGAACATTTTTGACCAGAAAATGGGAATTTTGGCTTGTCCTGTAGTGCCCCCTAGTGGCGTATGTCGGTCATTCTTGGTTTGTGGATTCCTGTTGGCCTGTACTATTAATTTACCAAATTAGAACATTTTTGACCAGAAAATGGGAATTTTGGCATGGCCATTCTTTGCACAGTACTTCAGAGTGATGTCATCTTTAAGCATGTTAGGTTTGAAAAACCATCAGTCAAAATTACATTTGATTTATTGACACGTATATATTGTTAAAATTTGGACATTTACATAAACACGCCCCTTTCAGCCATTTTGTATCGTATTCATTTTTCCTAAGTAACGTTTTCAAGGATGTCCATTCTACACATGTGTACCAAATTTCAAGTCAATTGGAGCTACGGTTCAGGAGAAGAAGAGTTTTGTAGGTTTTCGCAAATTTTCAACGTACGGGAAAATCCATCATGGCGGAAGTTATGGGTTCTTGAGGCTTTTTTGTTCCCCATGAGGAATGAGGCATGTACACCAAATTTCAGAAGATTTGGACAAATGGCGTGGAAATTGTATCACTTTGAATTTTGTTTTTTTGGGCGTGGCCTGTAGCGCCACCTATGGGCGAATGTGGGCCATTCTTGGTTTGGGGGTACCCGTTGGCATGGAGTATCAATGTGCCAATTTAGAAAATTTTTGACCAGTGACTTTTTGAGCTATTGGGGCTCAAGGAGAAGAATAATAATAATAATAATAATAATAATAATAATAATAAACATCAATAATAGATTCCCCACGGAGGAATCTAATAGCTGCAAGCAGCAATGCGGATTCCTCCTCAAAATGGCAAATCATTTAAAATTGATCAGTAGATGGTTGGGGATAAACCCTCCCAATTAAGGAATTCAAAAAACATGTCTTTGTCTGAATCCTAAACGAAACATTTTCAATGTACAGGAAAATCCATACCGGACCTTATGGATCCTTGAGGCTTTTTTGTTCCCAATGAGAAATGAGGCATGTACACCAAGTTTCAGAAGAATTGGACAAATGGCGTGGAAATGGTATCACTTTGAAAATATTTTTTGGGGCGTGGCCTGTAGCGCCACCTATGGTCGAATGTGGGCCATTCTTGGTTTGTGGGTTCCTGTTGGCCTGTAGTATCAATGTACAAAATTAGAAAATATTTGACCAGAAAATGGGAATTTTGGAGTGGCCTGTAGCGCCCCTAGGGGCGAATGTGGGCCATTCTTGGTTTGTGGGTTCCTGTTGGCCTGTAGAATCAATGTACCAAATTAGAAAATGTTTGACCAGAAAATGGGAATTTGGGCATGACCTGTAGTGCCCCCTAATGGCGAATGTTGGCCATTCTTGGTTTGTGGGTTCCTGTTGGCCTGTAGTATCAATGTACCAAATTAGAACATTTTTGACCAGAAAATGGGAATTTTGGCATGGCCTGTAGCGCCCCCTAGGGGTGAATGTTGGCCATTCTTGGTTTGTGGGTTCCTGTTGGCCTGTAGTATCAATGTACCAAATTAGAACATTTTTGACCAGAAAACGGGAATTTTGGCGTGGCCTTTAGCGCCCCTAGTGGCGAATGTCGGCCATTCTTGGTTTGTGGGTTCCTGTTGGCCTGTAGTACCATTGTACCAAATTAGAACATTTTAGACCAGAAAATGGGAATTTCGGCATGGCCTGTAGCGCCCCCTAGGGGCGAATGTTGGCCATTCTTTGCGCAGTACTTCAGAGTGATGTCATCTTGAAGCATGTTAGGTTTGAAAAACCATCAGTCAAAATTACATTTGATTTATTGACACGTATATATTGTTAAAATTTGGACATTTACATAAACACGCCCCTTTCAGCCATTTTGTATCGTATTCATTTTTCCTAAGTAACGTTTTCAAGGATGTCCATTCTACACATGTGTACCAAATTTCAAGTCAATTGGAGCTACGGTTCAGGAGAAGAAGAGTTTTGTAGGTTTTCGCAAATTTTCAACGTACGGGAAAATCCATCATGGCGGAAGTTATGGGTTCTTGAGGCTTTTTTGTTCCCCATGAGGAATGAGGCATGTACACCAAATTTCAGAAGATTTGGACAAATGGCGTGGAAATTATATCACTTTGAAATTTTGTTTTTTGGGCGTGGCCTGTAGCGCCACCTATGGGCGAATGTTGACCATTCTTGGTTTGGGGGTACCCGTTGGCATGGAGTATCAATGTGCCAATTTAGAAAATTTTTGACCAGTGACTTTTTGAGCTATTGGGGCTCAAGGAGAATAATAATAATAATAATAATAATAATAAATATAGCTGCAAGCAGCAATGCGGATTCCTCCTCAAAATGGCAAATCATTTAAAATTGATCAGTAGAGGGTTGGGGTTAAACCCTCTCAATGGATGAATCCAAAAACATGTATTTCTGTCTGAATCCTAAACGAAACATTTTCAGTGTACAGGAAAATCCATCATACCTTATGGATCCTTGAGGCTTTTTTGTTCCCAATGAGAAATGAGGCATGTACACCAAGATTCAAAAGAATTGGTTAAATGGCGTGGAAATGGTATCACTTTGAAAATATTTTTTGGGGCGTGGCCTGTAGCGCCACCTATGGGCAAATGTGGGTCATTCTTGGTTTGTGGGTTCCTGTTGGCCTGTAGTATCAATGTACATAATTAGAAAATATTTGACCAGAAAATGGGACATTTTGGAATTACCTGTAGCGCCCCTAGGGGTGAATGTTGGCCATTCTTGGTTTGTGGGTTCCTGTTGGCATGTAGTATCAATGTACCAAATTAGAACATTTTTGACCAGAAAATGGGAATTTCGGCATCTCCTGTAGCGCCCCCTAGGGGTGAATGTTGGCCATTCTTGGTTTGAGGGTTCCTGTTGACCTGTAGTATCAATGTACCAAATTAGAACATTTTTGACCATAAAATGGGAATTTCGGCGTGGCCTCTAGTGCTCCCTAGGGGCTGAATGTTGGCCATTCTTTGTTTGTGGGTTCCTGTTGGCCAGTAGTATCAATGTACCATATTAGAAAATTTTTGACCAGAAAACGAAATTTTGGGAGTGGCCTGTAGCGCCCCCTAAGGGCGAATGTGGGCCATACTTGGTTTGTGGGTTCCTGTTGGCCTGTAGTATCAATGTACCAAATTATAACTTTTTTGACCAGAAAATGGGAATTTCGGCTTGGCCTCTAGCGCCACCTAGTGGTGAATGTCGGTCATTCTTGGTTTGTGGATTCCTGTTGGCCTGTACTATTAATGTACCAAATTAGAACATTTTTGACCAGAAAATGGGAATTTCGGCATGGCCTGTAGCGCCCCCTAGGGGCGAATGTTGGCCATTCTTGGTTTGAGGGTTCCTGTTGACCTGTAGTATCAATGTACCAAATTAGAACGTTTTTGACCAGAAAACGACATTTTGGGAGTAGCCTGTAAGCCCCCTAAGGGCTGAATGTGGGCCACACTTGGTATGTGGGTTCCTGTTGGCCTGTAGTATCAAAGTACCAAATTAGAAAATTTTTGACCAGAAAATGGGAATTTGGCTTGTCTGTAGTGCCCCTAGTGGCAATGTCGGTCATTCTTGGTTTGTGGATTCCTGTTGGCCTGTACTATTCTTGTACGAATTAGAACATTTTGACCAGAAAATGGGAATTTTGGCTTGTCCTGTAGTGCCCCTAGTGGCGTATGTCGGTCATTCTTGGTTTGTGGATTCCTGTTGGCCTGTACTATTAATTTACCAAATTAGAACATTTTTGACCAGAAAATGGGAATTTTGGCATGGCCATTCTTTGCACAGTACTTCAGAGTGATGTCATCTTTAAGCATGTTAGGTTTGAAAAACCATCAGTCAAAATTACATTTGATTTATTGACACGTATATATTGTTAAAATTTGGACATTTACATAAACACGCCCCTTTCAGCCATTTTGTATCGTATTCATTTTTCCTAAGTAACGTTTTCAAGGACTGTCCATTCTACACATGTGTACCAAATTTCAAGTCAATTGGAGCTACGGTTCAGGAGAAGAAGAGTTTTGTAGGTTTTCGCAAATTTTCAACGTACGGGAAAATCCATCATGGCGGAAGTTATGGGTCCTTAAGGCTTTTTTGTTCCCCATGAGGAATGAGGCATGTACACCAAGTTTCAGAAGATTTGGACAAATGCCGTGGAAATGGTATCACTTTGAAAATTAATTATTTGGGCCTGGCCTATAGCGCCACCTATGGGCGAATGTGGACCATTCTTGGTTTGGGGGTACCCGTTGGCATGGAGTATCAATGTGCCAATTTAGAACATTTTTGACCAGTGACTTTTTGAGCTATTGGGGCTCAAGGAGAAGAAGAATTATAATAATAATAATAAATATAGCTGCAAGCAGCAATGCGGATTCCTCCTCAAAATGGCAAATCATTTAAAATTGATCAGGAGAGGGTTGGGGTTAAACCCTCTCAATGGATGAATCCAAAAAACACGTATTTCTGTCTGAATCCTAAACTAAACATTTTCAGTGTACAGGAAAATCCATAATGGCAGAAGTATGGATCCTTGAGGCTTTTTTGTTCCCAATGAGAAATGAGGCATGTACACCAAGTTTCAAAAGAATTGGTTAAATGGCGTGGAAATGGTATCACTTTGAAAATATTTTTTTGGGGCGTGGCCTGTAGCACCACCTATGGGCGAATGTGGGTCATTCTTGGTTTGTGGGTTCCTGTTGGCATGTAGTATCAATGTACCAAATTAGAACATTTTTGACCAGAAAATGGGAATTTCAGCATGGCCTGTAGCACCCCCTAGGGGTGAATGTTGGCCATTCTTGGTTTGAGGGTTCCTGTTGACCTGTAGTATCAATGTAACAAATTAGAACGTTGTTGACCAGAAAATGAAATTTTGGGAGTGGCCTGTAGCGCCCCCTAAGGGCGAATGTGGGCCATACTTGGTATGTGGGTTCCTGTTGGCCTGTAGTATCAAAGTACCAAATTAGAAAAAATTTTACCAGAAAATGGGAATTTTGGCTTGTCCTGTAGTGCCCCCTAGTGGCGAATGTCGTTCATTCTTGGTTTGTGGATTCCTGTTGGCCTGCACTATTAATGTACCAAATTAGAACATTTTTGACCAGAAATTGGGAATTTTGGCTTGTCCTGTAGTGCCCCCTAGTGGCGAATGTCGGTCATTCTTGGTTTGAGGGTTCCTGTTGACCTGTAGTATCAATGTACCAAATTGGAACGTTTTTGACCAGACAACTAAATTTTGGGAGTGGCCTGTAGCGCCCCCTAAGGGCGAATGTGGGCCATACTTGGTATGTGGGTTCCTGTTGGCCTGTAGTATCAAAGTACCAAATTAGAAAATTTTTGAAGAAAATGGGAATTTTGGCTTGTCCTGTAGTGCCCCCTAGTGGCGTATGTCGGTCATTCTTGGTTTGTGGATTCCTGTTGGCCTGTACTATTAATGTACCAAATTAGAACATTTTTGACCAGAAAATGGGAATTTTGGCATGGCCATTCTTTGTGCAGTACTTCAGAGTGATGTCATCTTTAAGCATATTAGGTTTGAAAAACCATCAGTCAAAATTACATTTGATTTATTGACACGTATATATTGTTAAAATTTGGACATTTACATAAACACGCCCCTTTCAGCCATTTTGTATCGTATTCATTTTTCCTAAGTAACGTTTTCAAAGACTTCAATTCTACACATGTGTACCAAATTTCAAGTCAATTGGAGCTACGGTTCAGGAGAAGAAGAGTTTTGTAGGTTTTCGCAAATTTTCAACGTACGGGAAAATCCATCATGGCGGAAGTTATGGGTCCTTGAGGCTTTTTTGTTCCCCATGAGGAATGAGGCATGTAGACCAAGTTTCAGAAGATTTGGACAAATGACGTGGAAAATATTTTTTTTGGGCCTGGCCTATAGCGCCACCTATGGGCGAATGTGGACCATTCTTGGTTTGGGGGTACCCGTTGGCATGGAGTATCAATGTGCCAATTTAGAAAACTTTTGACCAGTGACTTTTTGAGATATTGGGGCTCAAGGAGAAGAATTATAATAATAATAATAATAATAATAATAATAATAATAATAATACTGTCAAATACAATAGATTCCCTCCTTACGGAGGAATCTAATAATAATAATAATAATAATAATAAAACCGTCAAACACAATAGATTCCTTCCTTATGGAGGAATCTAATAATAAAACCGTCAAATACAATAGATTCCCTCCTTACGGAGGAATCTAATAATAAAACCGTCAAATACAATAGATTCCCTCCTTACGGAGGAATCTAATAAAGAATGAGTGTTTCAAAACTTTTGGACCGGTAGCACACACACACACACACACGCCGCACACACACACACACACACACTCGCACACACACTCGCACACTCACACAAACTCACACACACACACACACACACACACACACACACTCACTCGCACACACACTCACACACACACACACACACACACACTCACACATACATATACACATACACATACAGTATAAACAGTATATATAACACAATATATACTATAAATTGAGTTTCACCCACTCTTTCACACTTTACTAATTAATTTACTAATTATTGATAAATAATAAATGATCATACATGAAACAGTGGCAGTCATGGTGCATGTGATGTGTTGGTTTATGAATTGTTGTAGTTAATCGGGTCTCTGTGGCATGTTAATTGTGTTTTGTCTGTGTTGAACTCGATTCACTCACATCCAGCAGAGCGGATCATCTACACGCCTGAAAGCTGCTCCACTCATTAAACCACTGTTTAGTATTTGTGCCTTCATAATGCTTTCTAGGATTACAGGGTTGCTGACCTACAGTGAATAAACCACTTAACATTGAATGAATGAATGAATGAATGAATGAATGAATGAATGAGCAATTCTGGTCTTTTCAACTGGTTGAATATGCTGCACAGCTGCTTGTCCTGACTCGAGCTCTTAAGACAGTTTAAACACCTCAATCATGGCCATCTAAAGAAATGTCAAAAAACAAATCTGTGATCTACTCTTTGCACTTTCATCTCTGAATTAACTTGCAATGTAGACAACTTTGAAACTCCAGTCAAAGTAACCAGTCATGTAAAGAATGAACGCTGACCTGAGCGCTGTGTGTTGGGCGAAAGCAATTACTGA
>NW_026266397.1:5000-29881 GCF_025860055.1 Xyrauchen texanus
TGTGAGAGAGTGTGTGTGTGTGTGAGTGAGTGAGTGTTTGTGTGTGAGTGTTTGTTTGTGTGTGTGTGTGTGTGAGTGAGTGTTTGTTTGTGTGTTTGTTTGTGAGTGCGTGTGTGTGTGTGTTTGTTTGTTTGTGTGCGTGTGTGTGAGGGAGTCTGTGTGTGTGTGTGTGTGTGTGAGAGAGAGAGAGAGAGAGAGTGAGTGTGTGTGTGTGTGTGTTTTTGTGTGTGTGTTTGTGTGTGAGTGTGTGTGAGAGTGAGTGTACGTGTGTGAGTGCGTGTGCGCGCATATGTGTGTGTGTGAGACAGTGTGTTTGTTTGTGTTTGTGTGTGTGTGTGTGTGTTTATGAGTGAGTGTGTGTGTGTGTGTGTGTGTGTGTGGGTGTGTGTGTGTGTGTGTGTGAGACCTACATTTGTGTGGTCCTGCTGTAATCCTGAACTCTCCTCCATGATCCACACTATAAAAACACAAACACACACAAATGATGACATCACATTCAGCTCACCTGAAACTTACTTCAAAGTGATTTTATCTGAAATAACACACAGAGAATGCTCTCTCTCTCTCTCTCTCTCTCTCTCTCTCTCTCTCTTTATTAATTTATATTTATTAGCTTTATTGGCATGTCAAAGTTTGATGGTTTTATAGCCTCATTTTTGATCAACTAGTTGAAACTTTCAGAAAAGACTCTAATAAAGACACACAGGACTGTTATTTAGTTTTCCTGGAACTGAATGTGTTAACACTAACAACAAAACAAATATGTGATTAATCGTGATTCAATATTTCAATCCACTGACAGTCTTACAACACATGAGGGGTGTGAGGGGTCCAGGAACTGAGTTTGACACCCTGCAATACACACACACAACATCCCACCAACAATAAACTCAAGTGCTTTCACACTGCACTTAACCCTGGGTTATTGTCTTTTAACCCCGCTTTAACCTCCAGTAAAGTAACGTTTCACACTTGTAACTCTGAAAGGTGATTAGCAACACTTTTAATCCTGGGTTATGAAACGGCTCCAGATCAGTGTTAGCGCCGCTTTTAAAAGTGCAGCAGTAAGTTTTTATCTGGCTCTTATTCGTCCCAATAGTACCAGTGGTTTTGGACTTTATACTGACACCACAGACTGATCACTGCCCGACCCCCTGTGAAAAATCCTGCACCGCCCCTGTTAACTGCTGCTGCGCCACACAAAAATGTCTGTAAGATGGACTGCTGCGACTCGTAATCTCTCTGGCGGCTGATGAGACCGTTGTGTGCTCGCTCTTGGTGCTTGATGTCACACCGTTTATCTGTGATCATTATTGATATTATTAGTGGTAGTAACTGATCAACTGCAAGACAGTTTGTTATGTGCGGTCAACATGGCAGCATCCATGAGGGGCGACCCGCTCAATGTACAATTAAACAGCTTTTATTGAGGTCAGTATCTGACTGGAGTCATCATCTAATGTGAGTGTACATCATTTTAAACATATTTGTGTGCTATTGTGTTTATTTGTAACACTTTTTAAATGAGCTTAATACAGTGACAGAGCACAATACAAGCAAATGTGCTACAGTATCACTGTTCATTTCCTGTATGCTAATGCACTTTATAAACCCTATTTAGTACTTTACAAATAAAACATATTATTAGTATTAAACATATTGTAGTCTTGGAGCAAATAATAAATCATATAAAATGAAAATAAGCTCATCGTAACATTTCATATAAACACAATCCGTTTGCATCTAAATATATTATCCTCCACAGATTTCATGGGACGATGCAACAAACTTTCCAAACAGAATAACTGAGAACCATTAATGGTGCCAAACCCAAAATGTCCAAAATACTCTCACACTGCAGATTTCAGCAGTGAAATAAATGTACTATAAGATACTGTCCAAAGCATTAACCAACAGATTCAAACTTTACATATCTAAATTAATTCACGCTGACCAGTCATATTGTATTCCTAAACGCACAATATTTGATCATTTGTTTTGAATACATGATCTGATAGACGAGTAATATACTGAATTCTTGATTTGTCATTTTAAAACATTTATAGATAAAAATATATTTAAAAATACTGTATATACTAAGCATATAAACAAATGGGTTTTGTCTACTGTACTGTATTTGTTTTACTTCCTCTTTTATACATAGTTATAAAAAGAGTCAATCATTAATACGGTCTGTCTGTACACTGTGTGTGTGTGTGTGTGTGTGTGTGTGTGTGTGTGTGTGTGTGTGTTTGGTGGTTTTATTAGGTTATACACTAGTAGTTATGAGTAGTAGTTCAAAAGAAAGGTCTATGATGATTCAATGTCTGAACTTTATTAATACCAGCTTTCTCAACACGAGGTAACACGTAACTCCCCAGTTCAACGCCTAGCGCATCTTTCCCAATAGTTAAGCACCACAGCTCCCCCATAGGGTTACTTACTCATTACATGACACATAGCTATATAAATAAATTGTCATAAATCATCAATACCGTTTATCTGTACACTGTGTGTGTGTGTGTGTGTGTGTGTGTGTGTGTGTGTGTTGGTGGTTTTATTAGGTTATACACTAGTAGTTATGAAGGTATTATGCTATAAATGTGGTTTATGAGGACATCTCTAGTGTCCTTGTAATTCAAACGTACATAATACATAATTTTTTTTAAATGTAAATATCCCAAATGTTTCTGTGAGGGTTAGGTTTAGGGGATAGAATATATATATAATAAAAATCATTGTGCCTATGGAGAGTCCACATAATGATAGGAGTAACAATGTTTGTGACTGTGTGTGTTTACAGGTTTAATATATGTACATCTCTGATGTCTGTTTTAGATCTTTTCATCTGGAAAGCAACATCTACTAAACATCTTAAATATCAGATTTATGTCTCAAAGACTTCTGCTGAATGTCTTACTGACATTCGAGACAATATTTGTCACATTATAGACATATTGCAGATGAGCAAACAATGTAAAATAGATGTCGTTAAGATGTAAACACACATCAAATAGACGTCTGGTTGATGTACGTGTGCTATCAGGGATAGTTTGTACAGTATAAACATCATTATGTCTATGGAGAGTCCTCATTATGATAGGAGTACCAACATATATGTGTGTGTGTGTGTGTGTGTGTGTGTGTGTCTGTGTGTGTGTGTGTGTGTGAGACAAACACATTGTCACCTAATGTAAAGAAATATGGCTGGACTGGAATAATTGCATTTCCTTGATGTGTTGACTGCATACAGGTGAGCTGTTGTCCGTTATCATGATGTTTTGTGACAATTTTGCTGTTTGAGATACTTGTGATTAACAACAGAATGACCACCTAATGTAAACAGACATGGCTGCGAGGATCAGTGATCCCAATTTTGTGTTGACTGTTTGTATACGAGTTGTAAACTGGAGTGGTGGTGTAGTGGTCTAAAGCACATAACTGGTAATCAGAAGGTCGCTGGTCCGATCACCACAGACACCACCATTGTGTCTTTGAGAAAGGCACTTAACTCCAGTTTGCTCCGGGGTAATGGTCCCTGTAATAAGGACTCTGTAAGTCAGCTTTGGATAAAAGCATCTGTCAAATGCATAAATGTAAATGTAAACTTTTATAGTAGTAATTTTGTGACCATTTGGACATCTATGTCTTAAAATAATCATACCATGTGCTTGAAAAGACTGTATGAGTATCAGTTTGTGTGAATATGAATTACAGGCACTTGGGCAGTGCAGTTTAGTGTTGGCATGAAAACCGATTTGAATCTGACATTACTGACTGCAGCAGAAACACAAATGTGTGACGCTACTCTAAGGGTGCCAGTCATAAACCATCACAATTATGCACCAGTAAGTGTGAAAGGGTTAAGTGACAGATGCTTAAAGATTGTTCTTTTGAATTGTTTTCCTAAAATGAGTAAAAATAATATTCTATATAAAATATAATGATTACAAAAAGACCTCATTCTAATGAAACATTAAAAATATATGTCTTCTGTGCGTATTTGTTAAGGATTTTAATTTTTTAAAAGGAATAAATACAGGTGCTGTTTCAGTGAATTTACTGACCATTCAATAAATTCAAGACCAATTAGGGCCTGGGTTTAAGGGGTTAATATGGGTATAAACAGGGTTTTACAGCTCAACATACTTAAGTTTGTCCAGTGTGCAGTTTGGATCGTTGAGTCTTTCAGAGAGCAGCTTGACTCCTGATTCTCCTGGGTGATTGTAGCTCAGATCCAGCTCTTTCAGGCGTGAGAGATTTGATCTCAGAGCTGATGCCACAGAACAACAGCCTTTCTCTGTCACCATACAGCCAGATAATCTACAAACACACATACATAACAGTCAGATAATCTAAAAGCGTGCATATAACCAGTCAAATAATCTACAAACGCACATCAACAGTCAGATAACCTACAAACAAACATCAGCATTTACCAGCAGCCATATTAACCTGTAGCTCAAGACTGGTTTCCACTGAAGCTAAGCAAGGTTGAGCCTGGTCAGTACCTGGATGAGAGACCTCCTGGGGAAGACTAAGTTTGCGACTGGAAGAGATATTAGGGAGGCCAGCAGGGGTGCTCACCCTATAGTCTGTGTGGGTCTTAATGCCCCAGTATAGTGAAGGGACATTATACTGTAAAAAGCCCCTGTCCTTTGGATGAGATGTTAAAATCAGGTCCTGACTCTCTGTGGTTATTAAAAACATCCTAGAGCACTTCTTATAAAGAGTAGGGTTATAACCCTAGTGTCCTGGCTAAATTCCCCCATTGGCCTTCTCAATCATGGCCTCCTAATAATCCCTAGCCACTAATTGGCTCTATAACTCTCTCCTCTCCACCAATAGCTGGTGTGGGGTGAGCATACTGGTGTGCTCTATCTGCCGTTGCATCATCCATGTGGATGCTGCACACTAGTGGTGGTTGAGGAGAGTCCCCTGTTCACTGTGTAAAGCGCTTTGATTATAGTGTCAGGAAAGTGCTATATAAATTAATGTTCATTCAACAGTCAGATAATCTAAAAACACACACATCAACAGTAAGAAAATCCACAAACACACACATAAAAATTCAGATAAACTACATTTACATTTAGTCATTAAGCGGTCCCTTTTATCCAAAGTGACTTACAAATGAGGAACATAAACACTTTGTCATATAAAAGTAAACTGTACCTGCAGGATCACACTGCCAAGTTCTAAGTGTTGCTATAATAGTACAGAAACTAGCACAGAAGAAAGAGACAGATAAGGATTTTTTTAAAGATTTCTTAAATAGTAAGTACAATTATTTAGGACAGGTTAAGTGCTCACAGAAAAGATATGTTTTCAGCTTTTTCTTGAATGTTGAAATGGTTTCAGCAGAACGGCAGGTGGTTGAAAGCTCATTCCACCACCAGGGGACAGAGAAAGCAAATTAATGTGAAGTGCCTCGTTGTGATGGGACCACCAGCTGTAAGAGGGTGCTGTGCCACTGGCTCTCCTGAAAGCCAAACTCAAAGCTTTGAATTTGGTGCATAGCCAGTGGAGTAAGACCAAAAAACTGGTTGAAAAACGGATGTGTCACCGCATTCAGGACCATCTGCGGTGGCTTGATAGCACTAGCTGGAAGGCTGGCCAACAGAGCACTGCAGAAGTCCAATCTTGAAATAACCAGAGCTTGGACCAGGGACTGTGCAGCATATTCAGACAGGAAAGGTCTGATTTTTCTGATGTAATAAAGCACAAACCTTCAAGACCAGGCAGTTGATGAGATGCGAGTACTAAAATGTAGCTGTTCATCAATTACTACTCTCAGGTTTCAGCTGTCCTGACAGGTCTCACAATACTGGAGCACAGATGAACAGTAACAGATGGGCTTGCTAGGATCACAAGTTCCATCAACGAGTTTGGTCTTGGCCAGGTTGAGATGAAGGTGGTGTTCCTTCATTCAGGCAGAGATCTCCAAAAGGCAGGCAGAGATATGTTACACCCTCCCCAGCCTAGGGATGGAAAGGTGCAACAAGGAGAGATTTTATAATTCTCCTGCCTTGGCAATTAACACAAATAAGCAACACATTTCAACCCGGACTCCCTTGTTAGGTAGAAACAGGAGAAAAATGGTTAAATAGAAAAAAATATTACCCACCTCCCTATGGCTTCCTAAAATGATAAACAAAGCAAGTAAATGAAAAATGTAACAGTACAAAACAAAAAATTAGAGTATATGCAATGGTCATAAAGTGTACTCTGTTTAGTGTTGTGAGCAAAGTATTAAGAATGTACACAATCTGGGGCAGGAGAAAGGAACACCTCTCAGAGACAACCTAAAAACAGTCTGCCTCTCATTGTCTCTCTCTTTATGTGTTGGTTCCAACCAGAATTTATCCTCTTGTCAGCCAATCCTAACAGGGAACTGATTGGTAGTCATCATATCTGACACCTGGTGGCATTTTAACCAAAAAAAACACAGGAGACAACATAAAGAGATACGTCTGAGGATGTGACAGATATGAGTTGAGACAGTTGGATCATCAGGTTGGAACGACATATCATCTGCAATAATCAGTCTGTTGAGTTCATTACTTGGCCAGTTGGAGTCACCAATTCACACACACCAGTATAAGAGTGCGAGTGCACAGTCAAGAGTGTCCAGACGATGTGCACATATTTACGGCAAGATTATATAATTTTTTAATAATAATTCAAAGCCAATTTTGTGTGTACGTAACATATATATATATATATATATATATATATATATATATATATATCAGGCCGCTGGTACCTGTGAAGTACACTGAGACTGAACTCATATGGTGCATCTCAATCAGCTTTAGATCATTAGTCAGCACACTGGTCAGGGAGTCGTCCATTTTAGGATTGTCCCAATCACAAAATTGTTCCAGTGCACTAAAACAGTCACTCCCCAAAAATCCCAGAATACACCATAAAAACCAGTGAGCATCACATATCTCTGTGTTCACATCGTGTCACATCTTCAAGAAATTAGAATATGAATGTGTGGCAGGGTGGAGGGTGGGGCTGGGTCGTGATCCTACACACCCGGTCCCATATTAGGCTAATTATGCCTCCATGAGGTTTAAAGGCCGACTGCAGAGTATCGTCGCGGAAGAGAGAGATCGTTAGCGGACATGTCCGTCATGTGTGTGTGTTTGTGTCTTCTTTTAAGTTTATCATTAAACTATCATTTATATTATCAAGCCAGTTCTTGCCTCCTCCTTGCCCATCCTTTAACAGCTTTACACTGGTGCTGAAGCCCGGGAAGGAGGAGTGATACGCCGTAGTAGAGTTCTCGCCACTACCGTCCACCCCAACGGAGCAGCCGCGGCCATCTTCCTGGGGACGAGGAGCCCAGCCGCCTTAAGGAAGACGATGGCTGGCGACCGCGAGGGAGAAGGGCTCCTAGCCGACCGCCTGGAGCGGTCAGGGCTGCTGCCAGGGGCGCAGGAGTCGCCTACCGGCCGCTGAAATGCAGCGGGGTTTAAGACCGCCGACCGCGAGCGGGAGGGGCTCACTGGCGACCGCCTGGAGCGAGAACCGCTGCCAGGGGCGGGGAGACCCTTCTGTTCCCCGAGAACGCGGCGGGTGTTCCGTCCGCCAGGGGCTGGAGGACTGCCTCTGATCCGCCCGAGAGGCGCGGCTGTCGTCCGATAGAGGGTGGAGGAGTGGCCGAGGAATGAGCTGCGGCGTATCGGAGAACTGGCGAGTAAGAGTTTATTTTTTCATCTCTCTCTCTCTCTCTCTCTCTCTCTCACTGTCGCTCTGTGTTGGCCTTTTCCCTCTTTAAAATTTTACAGTTGTTTGGGGGGTACTACACGGTTACAGGAAGTACCCCCATTTTAATTATTTCTGTTTCCCTCCCTTGTCTCCTCCCTCGTCCAGGTAGATGGGCATGACCTGCCGACAGACAAACTTTAAAAAAAAAGTAGCTAAAAGTTTAAAAATACTCATAATTCCATGCAAATATCAACCATAACATGGACATAAAAATCAAGTATTTACCAAAGGAACAAAACTATTTGAAAATATTAATTTAGGTTTATATTTTACTTTACTGAAGATCATAATGATTGTTTTGGTACACCAGAACTAAAAGAACATTTTCAAACAACATTATTTCATGCTTTCAAAAGAGGGATCAAAATAATCTTCATTTTCACTTTGTTGACAAGAATAATTTTCCTGAATTCAATTGAATGTCTGAGAAATATATACACGTGAAAAAAAAACTGTTTCAAAAACACAAATCACTAATTATTAATCAAATGCATGAAGACGTGGTGTCGTTATTGAAGGTTAAACAATTATATTTATTATTAGTGGTATTGTGACCAACATTAATCTGATTTAAATTGAGTGACTGATGATGAGATATTGATGTTTTTGATTGACACAGAGAGCACTCATGTTAAAGAGAGTAAAACTAAAAGCATTCATGATTGTTCATACAGTATCACTCAACACAACGTCTGATTGTCACAACTCGTGTATCATGTATTTGCATGTTTATTTGTTTTTAACCCTGTTAACAGCCTCTATATCCTCTTCTGTGCAACGAGTCAGAATAACTACCGTAATTACTCTAGAAAATGGGAAAATTAAAAAATACATTTGTAAAAACAAACCAGCATATTCATCTCAATTACATCATGTCTGAAAGTTTAAATTCGTGAATGCTTAGAATTGCCAACAACTCATCCTCCATAGACTATTCTGTCATGCTTTACGGGCTGAGAAAGTGCTCATTCATTAGAGGAGCAGTGTATGTGTGATTGCCTGCATGCTGCAAAAAAGATCAGCCCTAAATCTAAGCACGATCGACCAATCGCCAATCACAGATTTAAGAGCGAATATCGGCCGATTTTGATTGGCAGACGATCAATCGGGACATCTCTAGTTTCAACAGTGGAATGATCCAAAAACACATTAAATGACTGTATAACCCATTGAAGAGTCTGAACATCTATCTCTCACAGCCTCACTGTAATTCCCATAAAAATCAAAGATGTGAATAAGTCTATAGAGGAACAATGTATAAATGCAATACTCTCATTGCATCACTTTTCATTTGACACCTGCAGAAATCCAGCCACAATGAAAGTTTTTTATTTTTTATGAATTTAATATATGTCAGCTCATGATAACATCAAAACACCTTATTAAACAAGAAATAATTATTAATGTTTGTTGTAAAGTAGCTAGTATTCATTTTTTGTTTTAAAAACGTTTTATCTAATTAATACATTTTTGACCGTTGCATCAAAAACAGACATATTTGAATTAAATTCGAAATGAAGACCACAATGAACGGCAACAAAACATTCAACACATATTTATTGCTTATGCAGATGTTACGGTTGTTGTCAGCTTTAAGAAAATTGGGGAAAATGTCTACCGCTCAATTAATAAAGGATCTATTGCAGTTTGGCATAGAAGTCTCTGAAGAGCAGAAGAATAAATGTGAGGATGTTAATATGTTAATTGTCACATGTTGAGATGCTTTAAAAATAAATCGAGTCGTCGAGGCTTTTCTTGAGGATTCTTCTCGGTGTGACAACGGCCTTTATCAATAGACTATAAACTTTCATACCTTAGCCTCTCATACCATATTTTTTTTAATAAAATCTGTGGCAAACACTATATATGTGCAGGGTTAGCCATTGTAATTCGTGGTTATCTCAGTTTTTATATTTTGAGTCCAAAAATGTCCTGCCGTTGGGATTGCGACATTTTGTTAGGCCGCACGAGACTTCCCCAACGCAACGCTCCGCCTCAGATTATACACGGCCATCAAACGCAAAATCAAGTGATTACTAATTAAAGTCAAATGGACATAAAGCGCTACGAATATTTATTGCATTGTTACAAACACACTTGATGATATAAAAAAGAATAAAAATTGATATAAAAAATACTTTTCGATTTTAAATGTCCTCTTCATCATCCAAAATAAATGCAAATACTTATTTTTTAAATTATAGTTAGGTTTTTATTCACATTATCCACTAATAAAAATAACAGTGATGCCAAAGCTGTGTCCTGTTAAATCACTGATGGCCATTTGGACTTCTGTTTAGAATTATGCCACTGCAATTATTAAATTCAGCTGTTTGTTACTTCTGTGTTCATGTATGTTTCATGTTTTATTATTTGAATCTTTATTTTATTGCAGAATTTATTTGTTAGCTCTGTAAAGTGTTCCCCACAGGTTACTATTTTTGTGTGTGTACTTTACCTCACAGGCAGTGGTGCAGTGCTTCAGCCTCAAAACACTGGTTTAGTGCATGGTTCTAATTGATGGGTAATTCAATTGTACATTTCATTATCTCTTTTATATTATAGACAATGATGTGGATGGAGAGACTGTTGCAATTGGTCTGATCGGAGTCTATGGTTTCATTCCTGTTTGAGGGATCATTTAAGAAGCAGCAAAATTCCACAGATTTGTCCAACAAATGAAGGAAACGGAGACGTTAACGCTTGAACCTGTGCCTGCAGAATGCCTTTTGCAGTCTTCGGCTGGAGCAAGGTTGTTGCTATTTAATGTTTCATTTGTTTCAGGGAACTATTCTTAAAGTTAATCTTAAAGAAGCTGGGGTTTTCCTTTGCTTCCCCATATTCATTTACTGTAATTATACTTGTGCTTAATTCATTTCTTGCATCTATAACATTAAGTATTAGAGATGTTTTGAAATTTCTGCCTTTTCCTTTGCCAACAATATAAACAGAAAACACTACTTCAACAGATCAGATAACAGACTATTTGACATGGTGAAAAAGCAGGTGCACAGTTTCAGCCCAGTGTGGCCAGAGTTTTTAGTACATATCTATTATTTATGTTTACTGTGCAACCATTTATTAAGGGTCAGTTCACCCACAAATACAATTCTGTCAATACTCGTCCCGTGTCATTCCAAATCTCCATCTCCAGAACACAAATTAAGATATTTGTAATGAAATCTAAAAGCTTTCTGTCCCTCCATTGACAGCTTACACAACTAGCATTTTCAAGAAAGGTGGTAAAGACATGATTAAAGTAATCCATGTGTCTCTACTGGTTTAACCTCAATTTATGAACATAATCTACTACATTTACAAAATATTAATCTCCAGCGTGCGTTCATGAGAGCACCACAACGCATACATGTTGTATTGATGCAAGAGCAGACGTTGTGTAAACACGTGTTCAAGATTCATATTTTGTAAATAAAGTGGTAAACTATGTTGTAAATACAACACACACTAAGCACTCGTGTGGCTTCATAAATTGAGGTTAAACCACTGATTTGGATTTCCTGCCTGACATATTGTAAATACCACAAGCACCCGCCATGAACAATCTGTCCCTCACGGACTGCGTGACTTCACCACAAGTAATTTTTTTCGGTAACTAACCAGCTAATAACATTTTTAGTCGACTAATCCTCTTTTAGTCGACTAAGGATTAGTTGAATATTATGGGGCAGCCCTAGTCTTTACTACCTTTCTGGGCCTTGAAAGTGGTAGTTGTGAAGCTGTCAATGGAGGGATCAGAAAGCTGTCAGACTTCATTAAAAATATCTTCATTTGTGGTCTGAAGATGAACACAAAGTATTACAGGTTTGGAACAACATGAGGGTGAGTAAATAATGACAGAATGTAATTTTTTGGCACATATTTACAGTAAGACTTGTTTGGAAAAATTCTGAAGTTAGTGTTGATTGTATTCATTTGTCAAAATTGCAAAGGACTTGAATTGAAACCGTTAAACTGATGCCATCGTTACTGTGGAATGGAATGTAATTTCTGATATGCGCTGTCGATCACAGCAGACTGGGCCATCTGACCCATTAGAGCAGAGTAGGCTCTCAGAAAAGAGGGTTTAGAGAGACCGAATCATTTATGAGAAGAGAGATAATACTGCAATGAAAATTACAGTGTTTTTTGAACTTGGATGCATGTAAACCTAACCTCCAAAACCAATTTAGCAATCTGTAAAATAGCATAATAGGGGCACTTTAAAATTATTATTATTATTATGGTTCTTCTTCTGAGACTCTAATTTTCCAAGAGAAACTCCTCCTAGAGCCTTCAACCTACAACCACCAAACACAGCAAAGATCTTTAGGCTGTAATTCCCTGTAGCAGACTAATCTGTTGTTTCAGTTCATGTTAAAGTGCTCACCTGTTTCACTCTCCCTCTCTCTCCTCAACAGTTTCCTGTAACTTTGAGCTGTCTTGTCTAGTGACAAAAACGCAAATATCAATCAAACTATTATCATTTCTGCAAATATGCATATCCAATAAACCAACTTTACACAACTTGAGCAGATCAAGCATCCTGATGAAGACTCATATATCTTCATCTGAAGCGCGTATTCTAACAGTCCTCAACACTTCTCTGAAACTTTTCTTATGATCAAAGGCAAATATCAATAAAACTTCTATTATATACTGTCTGCAAATATGTGCATATCTCATTTAAACAGATGTCATTCACGAACATCAAGAAAATCCAGTGTTTTATTCCCATTGATCACTCATATAATATCTTCCTCTGAAGCGCGTATTCCATCAGCCAGAATCAAAAACTTCAGGATCAGGATCAAAAGTTCCTCTCATTCACAAATCATGAAGTAGGCGATACAGGCTGTTTAAACTGTCAGGAGATGGATCTGCATGAGCATGTGAGTGCAACTTCAAGGCTGCATCCGAAACCAGGAAAATAACCTCCGGAGGCTGTATACTTAATGTATACTTAATGTATAATGTATACTTAATGGGGGCAGTGGTGGCTCAGTGGTTGAGGCTCAGGGTCACTGACCAGAAGATGCCACTGTTGGGCCCTTGAGCAAGGCACTTAACTCCAGGTTGCTCCGGGGATTGTCCCTGTAATAAGTGCACTGTAAGTCGCTTTGCATAAAAGCGTCTGCCAAATGCATAAATGTATACTTGAGTACGATAAAAATAAGTTGCTTTTCAAACTATTTGGAGATCAGTTTCCTAAAGCGTTCAATTCATTCAAAACAGTGGTCAGTTAAGCCATGAACTGATTAGGTAGCAAGTCAGCTGCCTACATTTTCAGATGCAGTCCAAGATAAAAGCGCTTCACGTGTGCTTTAAGTAAATTTCTTATTCACTATACACTGTTTGTAAAATTGGATTGATTCTGTATTTTTGAGTAAATGCGATTGCTATCGTGGACATGCCATTCATGGTTGCTGGATTACTGTATGTACTGTTATTTCCCTCTTCCTAATATATTAACAGTTTCTTCACTTTCATCAACAAATTACTAAAATTACTCAAATGTGATGACTAAACAGAAATCTGAAGAAACTGATATCTACCATTTAAAATTCAATATTATCTTTTTGTTTTGTGTGAAATTGAATAAATATTGTGCTAAATAAGAGTTTATTCTTATTATTTTTATCAATTTTATGTTTGTTACTATAATAAATTGTGTGATATGTCGGCCTTGTATCGGTCTATTGGCCACCCTGCTCTCTGGATATCGATATCGGCCATTAAAAACCCCATATCGGTCAACCACTGGTACACAGTAACCACAGCTATGAACTGAAATATATTAATATTGTATATTCTAATATACTAATGAATCCACAAACACAAACCTCAGTATTTCCAGTGTACAGTGAGGACTCTTCAGTGCATCAGAGAGCAGCTTCACTCCTGAATCCTGCAAGTCATTGTTACTCAGGTCCAGCTCTCTCAGGGATTTTGATGATTGTAGAACTGAAGACAAACTTTTACAGCACTCACCAGTGAATCTACAATCTGCAAATCTGAAACAATGATAAAAAGCAGTTTTATAAAACAAATGGTAATAACAGAGTGAATGCTCTACAGTTTGATATGAAGGGTTGTGACAGTCACTGAGCCATTTATTGTTTCATTGTCACAGCTATGTACCACAATATATTCATATTGTATATTCCAATGTACTAATGAATCTGCAAACACAAACCTCAGTATTTCCAGTGTACAGTGAGGACTCTTCAGTGCATCAGAGAGCAGCTTCACTCCTGAATCCTGCAGGTCATTGTTACTCAGGTCCAGCTCTCTAAGGGATTTTGATGATTGTAGAACTGAAGACAAACTTTCACAGCACTGACCAGTGAATCTACAAGCTGCAAATCTAAAACAAATAAAGAAAGAATGATAAAAAGTAGTTTTATAAAACAAAGAGTAATAACAGAGTGAATGCTCTACAGTTTGATTTGAAGGGTTGTGACAGTCACTGAGCCATTTATTGTTTCATACTCACAGCTATGAACCACAATATATTCATATTGTATATTCCAATGTACTAATAAATCTGCAAACACAAACCTCAGTATTTCCAGTGTACATTGAGGACTCTTCAGTGCATCAGAGAGCAGCTTCACTCCTGAATCCTGCAGGTCATTGTTACTCAGGTCCAGCTCTCTCAGGGATTTTGATGATTGTAGAACTGAAGACAAACTTTCACAGCACTGACCAGTGAATCTACAATCTGCAAATCTAAAACAAACAAAGAAACAATGATAAAAAGCAGATTTATAAAACAAATAGTAATAACAGAGTGAATGCGCTACAGTTTGATATGAAGGGTTGTGACAGTCACTGAGCCATTTATTGTTTCATTGTAACAGCTATGAACCACAATATATTCATATTGTATATTCCAATGTACTAATAAATCTTCAAACACAAACCTCAGTATTTCCAGTGTACAGTGAGGACTCTTCAGTGCATCAGAGAGCAGCTTCACTCCTGAATCCTGCAGGTCATTGTTACTCAGATCCAGCTCTCTCAGACTTGAGGAGTTTGAGCTGAGAACTGAGGCCAGTACTGAACAACTTTGCTCTGTCAGATTGCAGCCCATCAGACTGAGAGAAATGACAAGATAACACTGTGTTAATCTATAAGTTTTAGTGAAGGCTTCTCAGTACAGCTGTTGGGTACAAAGAAAAAATATATGGCCACTATGTTTGATTGCTCATAGTCGTTTGCAAATTTTTTTAAGCTCTTCTACTGTCAAGACAAGGTCTGGACTGCCCAACTTGTTTTGTTCTGGAGTTCTGTCTGTTTTGGTCCATGTGTGTATTTGTTTTGAGGACATATATTTGTTTGTGTTTGTGTCACCCATGTGCTCTCCTTACGCGCCTCCTCTTCCACCTTGCCACAACTCCTCATCTGATCCTTGTTGTGTTGTTTGTCATCACCTGTTCCTCATGTGCTCTCCCTCTACATGCTGTGCCTTCTACCTTCTTGTGTCTGTTAGATCGTTTTGTGAGTTTGGTTAGTCAGTCATTCCTAGTCTGTTTCTCCAGTTGGTGTCTTGTCTATTTTCTTAGTTTCAAATTGGTTCTATTAATTTGGCGGTGAGTGTTTTTAGTTTGTATTTTTTATTAAAAACTTTTTTCATAAAAGCTCTTTCTTTAGCATCCCTGCACTTGTGTCCAGATTCCTGCAAAATATTCTGATTTCTAAGAATTTTTGTCCCGAAACAAACTTGAACTTCCCCAAAACAACTCTAATGTATGATGGAAGTGAAGTTAGGTCAATAAAGCAGTTTAGTAAAGATATATATTAACAGCATAATACTTGTAGCTACCTTAAACTGTTTATCACACAGTTATAGCCTGTGTTCATTGTTATGTTAACATTTTAATTTGTGCAAATCCTGATTAATCCTGTCTAACAATTCATTCTAATGAAATATAATTAAACATACATGATTTATACATAAGCCTCTGAAATTAATCTCTGAAAAAATATTTTCTCAGGTGCAAAAATCACAAAATAATTCCACAAAGTGACATCAGCCTTCAACACGCTCCAAGTAGTCAAGGGTTTAGGTTGTTCCAGTTAAACCCATTACATGTCTTCCGAAAGGTATTGGACACTCGCACAACATAAGCAGTGACATACATCCAAGTCCATGTGACAGAGTGAAGTATGCAAGGGGATACCATTTTTAAATGGATGGTAGGCCTGAGCAGCGCACTCCTGAGGCGGAATTAGGAAAATGTGCCACATAGTGATGTAGCTATTTCACGGAAGCAATGGCTGGACTGCAAACCATGTATTTCAGGAGCAGTGTTTTCTGTGGGAGAGAGTAACTCCCTTTGGCGTGGAATTTGTGCTTTCTAACTTTGCAGACCTTTTACATGCACAAACAGCAATATTACGCACTAATGGAAAGGTAATGTCCCAATAAGTATAATAGGGCCTCTTTAAGCCTAATCCAGACACTAATTAGATAATTTACTGTTTTAACAATGTAAACAAAAAAATTATGTGGAATGATTTTGCGACTGGGACAGCTGTAAAAATGGCTGACTCCCTGACCAGTGCCCTGCTTAGTAAACTAGAGAGCTGATTGAGATGAACCCAATAACATTCATTAGGTGTGTTCAACTTCAACTGCAGCTTGCCTTACTGATCTGTGAGATTTACCAGTTGTAGTAGCGGGAGGAGTTGAAAATGGTGCCATCAAGCCAGACACATTCTGTTTCACGACGTGTGCTGAACCCACATTAGTCACAGAAGATCCCACAATGATTGCTTTGTTTATTGCAGATGAAGTGGAAATCAGAACTCAGGATTTAAATTTACATATAAAAACCGAAAACATTACTGATTTGAAAAGATTGAGTTCTTCTAAATACAGTGCCTGCTGTGTGTAAGAGAAAGTCCAATAAATGTCTAATTATTTTGATACTGTGGCAGCGGGCGTGGTCAAGCGCCCGTCCGGGAGAGGAAAGTGGTAAGGGCGCTTACACCTGAGCTAAATTATGCCTAACACCTGTCTCTAATTCCAGTGAGCACGAGGAGGCGGCATAAAAGCAGACACAGAGCCTCCAGTCGAGAGAGAGAAGAAGAGGGCTCGTCCGCCCACGGGACCGCCGCCAAATGGTCCTCCGCCAGACGAACAGCTTCCTCCAGCGACGCCTGGCGGTGGCACTGGACCCACTCCGCCGTTTTCCTGGGCAGCCATTGGACGAATTGTTCCAGCACCACCTGATCGATCACTCCTCTACGTCGCGCTCCCCACGAGCAGCCACCTCCGACAGGCGTCCTGGAGCAGTTGAGCAAACGCAAACGGGCGATCAGACTTCTCTAACTTCATGCCCCGGAAGAGCTGGCGATTCTCTTCCGGGCTCCGACCGACCCGTTGCAGAATGGCTCTCTTCAGTTCTGAGTAATCCAGGAGGTTTGTCGCCGGCAGTTGTTGTGCCGCAAGTTGAGCTTCCCCGGACAGGAGAGGAATTAGGCGGGCTGCCCACTGTTCGAGAGGCAAACCCCAAATTTCTGCCGTGCGCTCAAACAAATCGAGGAAGGCCTCAGGATCATCTGCTGCCCCCATCTTCTGTAACGTGTGCGGGGGTAGCGTAGTGCGGATGTCCGGGGTCGCGGTTGTGGCCGACGTGGTCTCCTGGCTGAGGAGGCTCCGGATGGCGTGCCGGTCCTCTGCCTGAGCCCGCATGATTTCGAAAAACCGGCGATCTTGGTCTTGCCGGAGCTCAAGCAGGGATTGCTGGTGGCTTTGATGTAACGTCGCGAGGGACTGGAGGACCTCCGCCAGCTGGGAGGACTCTATGGGGCAACCTTTCTCCATGCTTGGATAAACTTGGAATTTGTTCCCAGGTTTCAGCACCAGTGTAAAGACCCTCACGGGAAGGAGGACACAGAAAGCGAGGTTGCGAATAAAGGTAAGGCTTTAATTGACGTTTTCTTTTTAACAGGTTACAAATGTTTACACAATAGTTCACAAGCGCATTGGGTTGGCTTGCTGGGGTTCTCTCTCTCGACTGGAGGCTCTGTGTCGGCTTTTATGCCGCTCTCCTCGTGCTCACAGAAATTAGAGACAGGTGTTAGGCATAATTTAGCTCAGGTGTAAGCGCCTTACCGCTTTCCTCTCCCGGACAGGCGCTTGACCACGCCCCGCTGCCACAGATACCAATAAAGGAGTCCATATTTGTAGTAATTTTGAATTGTTTTTATGAATAAACATGATATTACTATGATAAACATATTATAATATGAGATAAATAATGTGCTGTTATAAAAACATTAATTAGTGAGAGTTTATTGGAACTGGAGTTGTCATAATAAACACCTTGGTAATGGCATACCATCATACTACTCTTATTTCTTTCTCAGACTGACATAGCTGAAGTAGTAAAAGTAATATGTGTCATTTGATATTCATACGCATCCCATGAAACACACGCTACCATTTTCATCTGTGATTCTGGCCAATCATGAATAAGTTGTGACATCATCAGAGCTCTTGCAGCCACTTTGGAGAAGCTGCATTGGCAGTGCCAGCCGGCTGCTCTTGAATCGCACACAAGGTTCTTTAATGGCATACATGAAAGGATTGTTTGGCGGACATTTAAACATCCGAGTATGACTCCTAAACGCGAACAACTTGAACATTTACTTTGTAATTCCAATATTGACTTTCTAGGATTATCAGAAACTTGGTTAAATTGTTCATCTGCAGATTCAGTAGTAAATATGCCTGGATATAATGTTTTTAGGAAAGATCGGGAGCAGGGGAGGGGTGGAGAGGTTTTAATTTATATAAAAAGCACTTTAAAATGTAATCAAATTGAATGGCCAAGTGATGTTAGTCTTGAGTGTGTTGGTGTGGATATCACACTTTCTGCAGAAATGTCTTTTATTTTAATTTGTATATATCGTAAACCTTCAGCAAATATGGATTTTAATGACCAATTGAAACAACTTCTTAATCATTGTAACTTGAAAAAGAAATAATTATCATGGGAGATTTTAATATAAATTGGAATGAAAGGAAGGACAGGAAAAATTTAAAACAGATTTTTGACTATTTTAATTTTACACAACTGATAGAACAGCCTACTAGAATAACCCCTCATTCTAAAACTAAAATAGATCTATTGTTTACAAATAAACCTGAAAGAATTTTAAAGCATTATAATTTGTTGACAGGGCTGTCTGACCATAATGTAATATTTTTTCAAGAAAACTAACAAAGCAACGCTTTTTAAATTCATTTAAAAATACTGCCCATCGTGATATAGTCCCTAAAATCAGCAACACAATCTTGAAATAGCTTTAAAAGACATTGATTGGAGTGAAGTCCTGCAAAGTGAAAATTTAGAGAGAGGCTCTGATTATTTTTTGGGAAAGGTTAAAGAGGTGTTTAAATTGTTTACTAAAAGGGGACGGTTAACAAAAATAAAAGAATATACATTACCCTGGGTTAACAATGAATGTAGGAAATTGATGAAGGAGAGAGATCAGCTCCTTAAAAAATCACTGAATTCTGGTCTCCTAACTGATCGATATAAATACACCTCTATGAGGAATAAAGTAATTCAGACTTTACGAAAGGTTAAAGCAAGTTTTTTATGAACATTATTGAGGGGTCAAATGGGGATGGGAAAAAAATTTGGCAAACCATTAATAATTTAGTTGGTAAACAAAAGAATATTGTAAAAACATTTGAACTTAAAATTAACACTATATTAGTAAAAGACTCTTTATCTATAGCCACACATTTTAATTCACATTTTAGAAATTCAGTGGATGAATTAACCCAGCGTTTTACTGTAAAATACATTTCATATAGACCTATACAAATTGATCAACCGATATTTCAAATAGATGAAATAACTGAGTTAGAAGTAGAAAATATCATTGATGCATTAAAAGCTCCAAAGCAAAGGATGCGTATGGGCTTGACACAACATTTTAAAAACAAATAAAGATTCTTTAGTATGCCCAATAACACATATGGTAAATCTGTCATTCAAACAAGCAGCTGTTCCATCTGCTTGGAAGATGGCTACAGTTGTCCCAATCTACAAATCTGGAGATAAATTAAATTTGAAAAATTATAGGCCAATTAGTATTCTTCCTATTATATCTAAGGTAGCAGAAAAATGGGTATCAAATCTTTTAACTAATCATCTAAATAAGGGTTTTAATTCTTTACATCCAATGCAATTTGGTTTTCAGTAGAAATTACTCAACAGATTCAGCAAACTGTTGGTTTGTTGAGAGAGTGAAATGCTTATTATATAAGAATGCGTGTGTGGGTGCTGTCTTTTTAGATTTAAAGAATGCATTCGACACCGTTGACCATCAGGTGCTCTTATCTAAACTAACAAATTTTAATTTCTCAGAGGAAGCAATACTTTGGGTAAAATCTTATCTTTCAAATAGGAAACAATGTGTATGTATTGATGGTGTGAAATCTTCTTATATTGCTTTCTCCAAGGGGGTTCCACAAGGTTCTATTTTAGGACCAATTTTATTTTCACTTTACATCAATGATTTACCTGAAGTATGTAAAGATGTAAATATTCAGTTATATGCAGATGATGTAGTTATTTATATCCATGCAAAGAACTTTGAAAAAGCATCGATTACTTTGACCTCCGCTATGACTAATGTACAGGATTGGCTTATTAGGACAGGTTTAATATTGAACACAAAAAATCTGTGTGTATGATGTTTTCAAAGCGGTTAGTAGAGATGGCGCATTCAAATGTATTTATGGGAGGAGAGGAAATAGAAGTTGTGAAAGAGTTTAAGTATCTTGGAGTTACTTTAGATTCTACTCTCACTTTTAAAAGCCATGTAAAAAAGTTGTCTAATATTGTGAAATTTAATTTAAAGAATTTTAGGTATATTAGGTCCTTTTGACAGTTGGTGCTGCAAGGTTGTATTTATATTCAATGATTTTTTCACATATGCAGTATTGCTTCAGTAGTTGGTCTTTTACTGAGTAACTCAATTCTTAAGTCAATAGAAATACTGTATAAGAAGGCTGATAAAAGTGTTTGATAAAAAACCCTTTCATTTCACCACTGTAATATAAATAAGAAAATAATCTATTGAGTTTTGAAAATTTAAAATGTTTTAATTATGCGTGCTTTGTTTATAAGGTCTGGCATGGCCTTGCTCCACCTCCATTGAAGGAGTTTATTAAACAGAGGGAGATTGTGGTATTGGTACCAGGTCTGTCAGTAGAGGGACTGGGAACCAAATAGGCTGAACATCCTTTGGCCAGAAAGTTTTATCAGTGATAGGGAGCAAATATTTTAATAGTTTGCCACAGTCAATACTGACAATGTTCAACTTATCACACTTTTAAAGAACATCTTAAGAAGTGGCTTATGAAAAATCAAGTGTGTATACATTTTTCTTAGTAATTTTTGTGATGTGTTTTTATGTATTGTGTTTTTAGTTGAGTCTTGTGTAAAGTGAGTATTTGTTATTTTTGTGTATCTGCCTAGGGACTACGGACGTAAATTAGCAATACTGCTATAATCCGGCTTGTTTACATCTTGTATTCTGTACAAATGTTCATCAACATGCTTTGTCCCTATCAAATAAAAGAAACTCAACATCACGGTGACGCGGCACTGACGCCATCTTAAGTCACACAACATTTCTAACCGACATGCACTGCTTCAAGTCAAACTCTGATCGGATCTGATCACACAGTGCTGCATGAAGTCAAACATCTATTGATTACACTTAGATGAAAACATTACCTACAGATGATAACACAATATTTACCACCAAATTCTCTTTTCCTCTGTGTACAATCTTCTAATTTAACAATAATGTCACCTCAGTAAATCAGTCAACAAAGATAAACACTTGACATAAAGCCGTCTAAACTAATAATTCATTACCAATCTAAATAAATATTGATCACTATATTATTCACACCTTAATTAAATTTTATATATTATAGTATAACATCATATAATATAGTTTTTAATAAAATCCATTAAAGGATTATCAAAACAGAAACAGAAAAACTGTGGAAAATAAACATTGCAGGAATAAAGGAAGCTACAATATGACAAATAAATGACTAAAGTAAAAACAATCAAACCCTTAAAATAATAGTAATAATTATTCAGTATTATATTATAATAATAATCTTGACTGAGTCCCCGATAATAATTCAGTATTGTATCATATTTAACTGGGTTTTGAACATCATGTTCATTAAAGAAATGTTTTAGTAAAAATATATTGTGGCAGGGCGGAGGCGGCCGGTCGTGATCATACACACCGGTCCCGTGATTAAGCTAATCAAGCCTCTGAGGGTTAAAGGTCGACTGCAGAGGATCGTGCGGGAGAGAGAGATCGTTACTGCAGGGTTTCCGCAGAAAATGGGTTAGTTAAGGTGGTGGTGGGTAGCGGGGGTATATTTGGCACTTGTGCAATTCTACATATCCCTTTTCCTTAGGTCCGTGGTTCTCCAATTTTTAGAGTTCCGTACCCTCTTCCACTTAGACTGCAGTCACACCTTTTCCATTAAGGGACAATATTTGCTCCCTTTAATCAATTTTCCCATTTCATTTTTTACCTTTGTAATACCTTTTAAAAAATAAATAATGCCTTAAATAAAACAATGTTCAATAAATAGGCAATGTTAAAATCGTTTAATATTAATAAAAGTATTATATAAATATATATAAATAATATACTTTTATAAAATAAAAAATATTATATAAAAGTATATTAAAATCGCCAGTAGGTGGCGGTAACTCATTGTCTTTATGTGTGAGTCATCGAGTCATTCATTGAATCTCACGATTCCTTCAAAGCCACAGATTTCATTGCAAAATAGAGCAATAAGCCTGACTATACTGTTTTAAATGTAGTAAATCACTTAATGTTACCCTTTTGTTTTGTTTTTTAACTGTTGTATAAAATCAATGTCACATTTGAAATCGTGTGGATATTCGGAAACATTGCATCAACATTAAAACACTGCTGATATCAGCCTGCATTTTGTTAAGCACAAACAGCGCAAGCGTTCGTGACAGAACACAGGCCGACTGAATGACACTTCAAATTAAGTTGACAATCTCAAATGAAGATTGCTGAACTCCAGCTCGTCTGTGTTTTCAGATCATCCGCGCTTCTTGCGTTAGAGAGCTGCGCGCATGATTGCCAGATACTATTGAAAAGACCGGGTAGAAAACATGTTCTTTTAACAGAAAAGCTCTGATTTGGGGTTTAAATTATTGAATTCTGGCATTAAACTGAAACGTTCCCACTTCAGAGCGACAAACTACGCTTGGCTACTATGTTGTTCTGCAATTCACTTGCCTAGTAACCATAGTAACGGTGCGCACGCTTTAGCTTTCTGCTATGACGTGGAATGCACTCAACGTTGCATGAATTAAATTAACAGTTAATTTTGTTATGGTATGAACTTAATCCTAGTAAAGGCAAAAAATATATAATATCTTTGTAACGAAATCCAAGACTTTGTATACCAAATCCAAGGCTTTTAAGGCCTTAATTTGAGATTATTTTTCAATGCTTTTAAGATCCTGCGGGTACCCTGGTTAATGTGTCTTGTCCCTCACAATGACAGTAAATTAATTATTAGGCTACATTACATCAGGCACGTCACATAGTGGTCTATTTTCAGTTCAAAATGGCGAAAATAGACAAAAGTTTATTAATTTGCCTGATTATTTTTGTGATTCGTTTAACATTTATGACCTAAAAAAAAACTGTCAAATAGCAAATGTTTAGTTTAGCAACTTACATCTTATCTCGCACTTGACCGACCGTAAACTGAAGCGCGTCGAGTCGCTCCTTTACTGTCGAGTCGCTCTGCTAAAATTCGCGTTGTAAACATAAAACCCGCCTACTTTGATTTGATTGGTCATCTCAAATATTCTGACATTGACGAGCAGTGACAGACCAATGAGGCTCAGATGAACACACACACACGCTTATGGAACGCCAGGCAGTTCAAATATACGCGAATTTTAACACGTAGACAACACGTAGACAACACGTCAACAACACGTTGTTTGCACGTTGATAACGTGCTGTCTACGCGTTGTCTACGTGTTAACTTTTCACGCGTTGTTTACGTGTTGTTAACGTGTTGTTTACGTGTTGTTAACGCGTTGACAACGTGTTGTTAACGCGTTGACAACGCGTTAACAACACGTAAACAACGTGTCGAATTCATGTGATTCTGAGCCATTTGGCCACTTGTCCAGTTTGAAGGGGTGAGTGTTGCACTTTTCTATTGGCTGCTGAGTAGTAGGGTTAAACCATTTCTGTAAGCCTGGGGGGGTTTGCCTGCCACTATTTAACATACTAAGGATCCTCTAATTTCTTGGTCCTTTTCTTCCTTTTGTGTGTAGCCTATACAAATGTAATATTTGGATTGCAGTTTTAAGACTTTACCATTTATTTTAAGTTATAATTTTTTTTCATAAAGATAAATTGCCTCCTTATGCTTCACTACTGATATTCTTGCTTTACACCATTCAACAATTGTGTTGCTGCAAAGTTACAGTGGTGCTCACTAAATGATGGTTTAGGATACAAACCATTGTAATAAATGTATTTGGAAAACATGAAATTTTACTCTTTGAACATTTTTATTGAATGTCGGTTATGACCAGCAGGGGGGCATACCAGACTAGCCTATACCCTTAATCCCAATGAAATGGTAAAATAATAACAATGTCCTGATTTTAACCTGGTGCTTGGGGTGGGAAACCCTGTTAACATAATTTAAGATCGACCAAGTATTAATTGATATATCATAAAGCAACAAGAAAGCACAGTGGGAATACTGCTGAAGCTGCCTACTTGGCCATTCAATAAACAGAAAAGGTTAGGATGTTTCAATTTGCATCTGACTCCACATCAAAAACACCCACAGAGCTAGACAATCATGAGGTTTATTTCGTAAACATAACATTTTAACGATACCCCATCAATTGCCCATCACCCAGTCATTGCAATAATCCCATGGGCCAATCCAATAAAAACACCACCAGAATAAATAACCAGAGATCAATCAAGATCTTCCTGACAAAATCTCAAAA
>NW_026266398.1:0-29799 GCF_025860055.1 Xyrauchen texanus
GGGGATTATCATTTTGGCAATATTATCATTACACCTGCCAAAATTGGAGTGCCCTCTTAATCTCAGGATTACAATGTCACAGAGACATCACATTTTTACTGGTAACATATCTCCCTATGGAGGCTTTGTTCTCAAAACCATTTGACTGTAGCTTTAATAAAATGGGTTTAACAGGGGGATTATCATTTTGGTAATCTTATCATTACACCTGCCGAAATTGGAGTGCCCTCCCAATCTCAGGATTACAATGTCACAGAGACATCACATTTTTACTGGTAACATATCTCCCTATGGAGGCTTTGTCCTCAAAACCATTTGACTGTAGCTTTAATAAAATGGGTTTAACAGGGGATTATCATTTTGTCAATCTTATCATTACAGCTGCCGAAATTGGAGTGCCCTCTTAATCTCAGGATTACAATGTCACAGAGACATCACATTTTTCTGGTAACATATCTCCCTATGGAGGCTTTGTCCTCAATACCATTTGACTGTAGTTTTAAATAAATGGGTTTACCAGGAGGTGTTATCATTTTGGCAATGCTATTAATACACCTGCCAAAATTGGAGTGCCCTCCCAATCTCAGGATTACAATGTCACAGAGACATCACATTTTTACTGGTAACATATCTCCCTATGGAGGCTTTGTCCTCAAAACCATTTGACTGTAGCTTTAATAAAATGGGTTTAACAGGGGGATTATCATTTTGGTAATCTTATCATTACACCTGCCGAAATTGGAGTGCCCTCCCAATCTCAGGATTACAATGTCACAGAGACATCACATTTTTACTGGTAACATATCTCCCTATGGAGGCTTTGTCCTCAAAACCATTTGACTGTAGCTTTAATAAAATGGGTTTAACAGGGGGATTATCATTTTGTCAATCTTATCATTACAGCTGCCGAAATTGGAGTGCCCTCTTAATCTCAGGATTACAATGTCACAGAGACATCACATTTTTCTGGTAACATATCTCCCTATGGAGGCTTTGTCCTCAATACCATTTGACTGTAGTTTTAAATAAATGGGTTTACCAGGAGGGGTTATCATTTTGGCTATGCTATTAATACACTTGCCGAAATTGGAGTGCCCTCCCAATCTCATGATTACAATGTCACAGAGACATCACATTTTTACTGGTAACATATCTCCCTATGGAGGCTTTGTCCTCAATAACATTTGAATGTAGTTTTAAATAAATGGGTTTACCAGGAGGGGTTATCATTTTGGCAATGCTATTAATACACCTGCCAAAATTGGAGTGCCCTCCCAATCTCAGGATTAAAAATTCACAGAGACATCACATTTTTACTGGTAACATATCTCCCTATGGAGGCTTTGTCCTCAAAACCATTTGACTGTAGCTTTAATAAAATGGGTTTAACAGGGGGATTATCATTTTGGTAATCTTATCATTACACCTGCCGAAATTGGAGTGCCCTCCCAATCTCAGGATTACAATGTCACAGAGACATCACATTTTTACTGGTAACACATCTCTCTATGGAGGCTTTGTCCTCAAAACCATTTGACTGTAGCTTTAATAAAATGGGTTTAACAGGGGGATTATCATTTTGGCAATATTATCATTACACCTGCCAAAATTGGAGTGCCCTCTTAATCTCAGGATTACAATGTCACAGAGACATCACATTTTTACTGGTAACATATCTCCCTATGGAGGCTTTGTCCTCAAAACCATTTGACTGTAGCTTTAATAAAATGGGTTTAACAGGGGGATTATCATTTTGTCAATCTTATCATTACAGCTGCCGAAATTGGAGTGCCCTCTTAATCTCAGGATTACAATGTCACAGAGATATCACATTTTTCTGGTAACATATCTCCCTATGGAGGCTTTGTCCTCAATACCATTTGACTGTAGTTTTAAATAAATGGGTTTACCAGGAGGGGTTATCATTTTGGCAATGCTATTAATACACCTGCCAAAATTGGAGTGCCCTCCCAATCTCAGGATTACAATGTCACAGAGACATCACATTTTTACTGGTAACATATCTCCCTATGGAGGCTTTGTCCTCAATAACATTTGAATGTAGTTTTAAATAAATGGGTTTACCAGGAGGGGTTATCATTTTGGCAATGCTATTAATACACCTGCCAAAATTGGAGTGCCCTCCCAATCTCAGGATTAAAAATTCACAGAGACATCACATTTTTACTGGCAACATATCTCCCTATGGAGGCTTTGTCCTCAAAACCATTTGACTGTAGCTTTAATAAAATGGGTTTAACAGGGGGATTATCATTTTGGCAATCTTATCATTACACCTGCCGAAATTGGAGTGCCCTCCCAATCTCAGGATTACAATGTCACAGAGACATCACATTTTTACTGGTAACACATCTCTCTATGGAGGCTTTGTCCTCAAAACCATTTGACTGTAGCTTTAATAAAATGGGTTTAACAGGGGGATTATCATTTTGGCAATATTATCATTACACCTGCCAAAATTGGAGTGCCCTCTTAATCTCAGGATTACAATGTCACAGAGACATCACATTTTTACTGGTAACATATCTCCCTATGGAGGCTTTGTCCTCAAAACCATTTGACTGTAGCTTTAATAAAATGGGTTTAACAGGGGGATTATCATTTTGTCAATCTTATCATTACAGCTGCCGAAATTGGAGTGCCCTCTTAATCTCAGGATTACAATGTCACAGAGACATCACATTTTTCTGGTAACATATCTCCCTATGGAGGCTTTGTCCTCAATACCATTTGACTGTAGTTTTAAATAAATGGGTTTACCAGGAGGGGTTATCATTTTGGCAATGCTATTAATACACCTGCCAAAATTGGAGTGCCCTCCCAATCTCAGGATTACAATGTCACAGAGACATCACATTTTTACTGGTAACATATCTCCCTATGGAGGCTTTGTCCTCAAAACCATTTGACTGTAGCTTTAATAAAATGGGTTTACCTGGGGGATTATCATTTTGTCAATCTTATCATTACACCTGCCGAAATTGGAGTGCCCTCCTAATCTCAGGATTACAATGTCACAGAGACATCACATTTTTACTGGTAACATATCTCCCTATGGAGGCTTTGTCCTCAAAACCATTTGACTGTAGCTTTAATAAAATGGGTTTAACAGGGGGATTATCATTTTGGTAATCTTATCATTACACCTGCCGAAATTGGAGTGCCCTCCCAATCTCAGGATTACAATGTCACAGAGACATCACATTTTTACTGGTAACATATCTCCCTATGGAGGCTTTGTCCTCAAAACCATTTGACTGTAGCTTTAATAAAATGGGTTTAACAGGGGGATTATCATTTTGTCAATCTTATCATTACAGCTGCCGAAATTGGAGTGCCCTCTTAATCTCAGGATTACAATGTCACAGAGACATCACATTTTTCTGGTAACATATCTCCCTATGGAGGCTTTGTCCTCAATACCATTTGACTGTAGTTTTAAATAAATGGGTTTACCAGGAGGGGTTATCATTTTGGCAATGCTATTAATACACCTGCCAAAATTGGAGTGCCCTCCCAATCTCAGGATTACAATGTCACAGAGACATCACATTTTTACTGGTAACATATCTCCCTATGGAGGCTTTGTCCTCAAAACCATTTGACTGTAGCTTTAATAAAATGGGTTTAACAGGGGGATTATCATTTTGGTAATCTTATCATTACACCTGCCGAAATTGGAGTGCCCTCCCAATCTCAGGATTACAATGTCACAGAGACATCACATTTTTACTGGTAACACATCTCTCTATGGAGGCTTTGTCCTCAAAACCATTTGACTGTAGCTTTAATAAAATGGGTTTAACAGGGGGATTATCATTTTGGCAATATTATCATTACACCTGCCAAAATTGGAGTGCCCTCTTAATCTCAGGATTACAATGTCACAGAGACATCACATTTTTACTGGTAACATATCTCCCTATGGAGGCTTTGTCCTCAAAACCATTTGACTGTAGCTTTAATAAAATGGGTTTAACAGGGGGATTATCATTTTGTCAATCTTATCATTACAGCTGCCGAAATTGGAGTGCCCTCTTAATCTCAGGATTACAATGTCACAGAGACATCACATTTTTCTGGTAACATATCTCCCTATGGAGGCTTTGTCCTCAATACCATTTGACTGTAGTTTTAAATAAATGGGTTTACCAGGAGGGGTTATCATTTTGGCAATGCTATTAATACACCTGCCAAAATTGGAGTGCCCTCCCAATCTCAGGATTACAATGTCACAGAGACATCACATTTTTACTGGTAACATATCTCCCTATGGAGGCTTTGTCCTCAATAACATTTGAATGTAGTTTTAAATAAATGGGTTTACCAGGAGGGGTTATCATTTTGGCAATGCTATTAATACACCTGCCAAAATTGGAGTGCCCTCCCAATCTCAGGATTAAAATTCACAGAGACATCACATTTTTACTGGCAACATATCTCCCTATGGAGGCTTTGTCCTCAAAACCATTTGACTGTAGCTTTAATAAAATGGGTTTAACAGGGGGATTATCATTTTGGCAATCTTATCATTACACCTGCCAAAATTGGAGTGCCCTCTCAATCTCAGGATTACAATGTCACAGAGACATCACATTTTTACTGGTAACATATCTCCCTATGGAGGCTTTGTCCTCAAAACCATTTGACTGTAGCTTTAATAAAATGGGTTTAACAGGGGGATTATCATTTTGTCAATCTTATCATTACAGCTGCCGAAATTGGAGTGCCCTCTTAATCTCAGGATTACAATGTCACAGAGACATCACATTTTTCTGGTAACATATCTCCCTATGGAGGCTTTGTCCTCAATACCATTTGACTGTAGTTTTAAATAAATGGGTTTACCAGGAGGGGTTATCATTTTGGCAATGCTATTAATACACCTGCCAAAATTGGAGTGCCCTCCCAATCTCAGGATTACAATGTCACAGAGACATCACATTTTTACTGGTAACATATCTCCCTATGGAGGCTTTGTCCTCAAAACCATTTGACTGTAGCTTTAATAAAATGGGTTTACCTGGGGGATTATCATTTTGTCAATCTTATCATTACAGCTGCCGAAATTGGAGTGCCCTCTTAATCTCAGGATTACAATGTCACAGAGACATCACATTTTTCTGGTAACATATCTCCCTATGGAGGCTTTGTCCTCAATACCATTTGACTGTAGTTTTAAATAAATGGGTTTACCAGGAGGGGTTATCATTTTGGCAATGCTATTAATACACCTGCCAAAATTGGAGTGCCCTCCCAATCTCAGGATTACAATGTCACAGAGACATCACATTTTTACTGGTAACATATCTCCCTATGGAGGCTTTGTCCTCAATAACATTTGAATGTAGTTTTAAATAAATGGGTTTACCAGGAGGGGTTATCATTTTGGCAATGCTATTAATACACCTGCCAAAATTGGAGTGCCCTCCCAATCTCAGGATTAAAAATTCACAGAGACATCACATTTTTACTGGTAACATATCTCCCTATGGAGGCTTTGTCCTCAAAACCATTTGACTGTAGCTTTAATAAAATGGGTTTAACAGGGGGATTATCATTTTGGTAATCTTATCATTACACCTGCCGAAATTGGAGTGCCCTCCCAATCTCAGGATTACAATGTCACAGAGACATCACATTTTTACTGGTAACATATCTCCCTATGGAGGCTTTGTCCTCAAAACCATTTGACTGTAGCTTTAATAAAATGGGTTTAACAGGGGGATTATCATTTTGGCAATATTATCATTACACCTGCCAAAATTGGAGTGCCCTCTTAATCTCAGGATTACAATGTCACAGAGACATCACATTTTTACTGGTAACATATCTCCCTATGGAGGCTTTGTTGTCAAAACCATTTGACTGTAGCTTTAATAAAATGTGTTTAACAGGGGGATTATCATTTTGGTAATCTTATCATTACACCTGCCGAAATTGGAGTGCCCTCCCAATCTCAGGATTAAAATGTCACAGAGACATCACATTTTTACTGGTAACATATCTCCCTATGGAGGCTTTGTCCTCAAAACCATTTGACTGTAGCTTTAATAAAATGGGTTTAACAGGGGGATTATCATTTTGTCAATCTTATCATTACAGCTGCCGAAATTGGAGTGCCCTCTTAATCTCAGGATTACAATGTCACAGAGACATCACATTTTTCTGGTAACATATCTCCCTATGGAGGCTTTGTCCTCAATACCATTTGACTGTAGTTTTAAATAAATGGGTTTACCAGGAGGGGTTATCATTTTGGCAATGCTATTAATACACCTGCCAAAATTGGAGTGCCCTCCCAATCTCAGGATTAAAATTCACAGAGACATCACATTTTTACTGGTAACATATCTCCCTATGGAGGCTTTGTCCTCAAAACCATTTGACTGTAGCTTTAATAAAATGGGTTTAACAGGGGGATTATCATTTTGGTAATCTTATCATTACACCTGCCAAAATTGGAGTGCCCTCCCAATCTCAGGATTACAATGTCACAGAGACATCACATTTTTACTGGTAACATATCTCCCTATGGAGGCTTTGTCCTCAAAACCATTTGACTGTAGCTTTAATAAAATGGGTTTAACAGGGGGATTATCATTTTGGTAATCTTATCATTACACCTGCCGAAATTGGAGTGCCCTCCCAATCTCAGGATTACAATGTCACAGAGACATCACATTTTTACTGGTAACATATCTCCCTATGGAGGCTTTGTCCTCAAAACCATTTGACTGTAGCTTTAATAAAATGGGTTTAACAGGGGGATTATCATTTTGTCAATCTTATCATTACAGCTGCCGAAATTGGAGTGCCCTCTTAATCTCAGGATTACAATGTCACAGAGACATCACATTTTTCTGGTAACATATCTCCCTATGGAGGCTTTGTCCTCAATACCATTTGACTGTAGTTTTAAATAAATGGGTTTACCAGGAGGGGTTATCATTTTGGCTATGCTATTAATACACTTGCCAAAATTGGAGTGCCCTCCCAATCTCATGGATTACAATGTCACAGAGACATCACATTTTTACTGGTAACATATCTCCCTATGGAGGCTTTGTCCTCAATAACATTTGAATGTAGTTTTAAATAAATGGGTTTACCAGGAGGGGTTATCATTTTGGCAATGCTATTAATACACCTGCCAAAATTGGAGTGCCCTCCCAATCTCAGGATTAAAAATTCACAGAGACATCACATTTTTACTGGTAACATATCTCCCTATGGAGGCTTTGTCCTCAAAACCATTTGACTGTAGCTTTAATAAAATGGGTTTAACAGGGGGATTATCATTTTGGTAATCTTATCATTACACCTGCCGAAATTGGAGTGCCCTCCCAATCTCAGGATTACAATGTCACAGAGACATCACATTTTTACTGGTAACACATCTCTCTATGGAGGCTTTGTCCTCAAAACCATTTGACTGTAGCTTTAATAAAATGGGTTTAACAGGGGGATTATCATTTTGGCAATATTATCATTACACCTGCCAAAATTGGAGTGCCCTCTTAATCTCAGGATTACAATGTCACAGAGACATCACATTTTTACTGGTAACATATCTCCCTATGGAGGCTTTGTCCTCAAAACCATTTGACTGTAGCTTTAATAAAATGGGTTTAACAGGGGGATTATCATTTTGTCAATCTTATCATTACAGCTGCCGAAATTGGAGTGCCCTCTTAATCTCAGGATTACAATGTCACAGAGACATCACATTTTTCTGGTAACATATCTCCCTATGGAGGCTTTGTCCTCAATACCATTTGACTGTAGTTTTAAATAAATGGGTTTACCAGGAGGGGTTATCATTTTGGCAATGCTATTAATACACCTGCCAAAATTGGAGTGCCCTCCCAATCTCAGGATTACAATGTCACAGAGACATCACATTTTTACTGGTAACATATCTCCCTATGGAGGCTTTGTCCTCAAAACCATTTGACTGTAGCTTTAATAAAATGGGTTTACCAGGGGATTATCATTTTGGCAATCTTATCATTACACCTGCCAAATTGGAGTGCCCTCCCAATCTCAGGATTACAATGTCACAGAGACATCACATTTTACTGGTAACATATCTCCTATGGAGGCTTTGTCCTCAAAACCATTTGACTGTAGCTTTAATAAATGGGTTTAACAGGGGATTATCATTTTGGCAATGTTATCATTACACCTGCCAAAATTGGAGTGCCCTCCCAATCTCAGGATTACAATGTCACAGAGACATCACATTTTTACTGGTAACATATCTCCCTATGGAGGCTTTGTCCTCAAAACCATTTGACTGTAGCTTTAATAAAATGGGTTTAACAGGGGGATTATCATTTTGTCAATCTTATCATTACAGCTGCCGAAATTGGAGTGCCCTCTTAATCTCAGGATTACAATGTCACAGAGACATCACATTTTTCTGGTAACATATCTCCCTATGGAGGCTTTGTCCTCAATACCATTTGACTGTAGTTTTAAATAAATGGGTTTACCAGGAGGGGTTATCATTTTGGCAATGCTATTAATACACCTGCCAAAATTGGAGTGCCCTCCCAATCTCAGGATTACAATGTCACAGAGACATCACATTTTTACTGGTAACATATCTCCCTATGGAGGCTTTGTCCTCAATAACATTTGAATGTAGTTTTAAATAAATGGGTTTACCAGGAGGGGTTATCATTTTGGCAATGCTATTAATACACCTGCCAAAATTGGAGTGCCCTCCCAATCTCAGGATTAAAAATTCACAGAGACATCACATTTTTACTGGTAACATATCTCCCTATGGAGGCTTTGTCCTCAAAACCATTTGACTGTAGCTTTAATAAAATGGGTTTAACAGGGGGATTATCATTTTGGTAATCTTATCATTACACCTGCCGAAATTGGAGTGCCCTCCCAATCTCAGGATTACAATGTCACAGAGACATCACATTTTTACTGGTAACACATCTCTCTATGGAGGCTTTGTCCTCAAAACCATTTGACTGTAGCTTTAATAAAATGGGTTTAACAGGGGGATTATCATTTTGGCAATATTATCATTACACCTGCCAAAATTGGAGTGCCCTCTTAATCTCAGGATTACAATGTCACAGAGACATCACATTTTTACTGGTAACATATCTCCCTATGGAGGCTTTGTCCTCAAAACCATTTGACTGTAGCTTTAATAAAATGGGTTTAACAGGGGATTATCATTTTGTCAATCTTATCATTACAGCTGCCGAAATTGGAGTGCCCTCTTAATCTCAGGATTACAATGTCACAGAGACATCACATTTTTCTGGTAACATATCTCCCTATGGAGGCTTTGTCCTCAATACCATTTGACTGTAGTTTTAAATAAATGGGTTTACCAGGAGGGGTTATCATTTTGGCAATGCTATTAATACACCTGCCAAAATTGGAGTGCCCTCCCAATCTCAGGATTACAATGTCACAGAGACATCACATTTTTACTGGTAACATATCTCCCTATGGAGGCTTTGTCCTCAAAACCATTTGACTGTAGCTTTAATAAAATGGGTTTACCTAGGGGATTATCATTTTGTCAATCTTATCATTACACCTGCCAAATTGGAGTGCCCTCCCAATCTCAGGATTACAATGTCACAGAGACATCACATTTTTACTGGTAACATATCTCCCTATGGAGGCTTTGTCCTCAAAACCATTTGACTGTAGCTTTAATAAAATGGGTTTAACAGGGGATTATCATTTTGGCAATCTTATCATTACACCTGCCAAATTGGAGTGCCCTCCTAATCTCAGGATTACAATGTCACAGAGACATCACATTTTTACTGGTAACATATCTCCCTATGGAGGCTTTGTCCTCAAAACCATTTGACTGTAGCTTTAATAAATGGGTTTAACAGGGGGTTATCATTTTGGCAATCTTATCATACACCTGCCAAATTGGAGTGCCCTCCTAATCTCAGGATTACAATGTCACAGAGACATCACATTTTTACTGGTAACATATCTCCCTATGGAGGCTTTGTCCTCAATAACATTTGAATGTAGTTTTAAATAAATGGGTTTACCAGGAGGGGTTATCATTTTGGCAATGCTATTAATACACCTGCCAAAATTGGAGTGCCCTCCCAATCTCAGGATTAAAAATTCACAGAGACATCACATTTTTACTGGTAACATATCTCCCTATGGAGGCTTTGTCCTCAAAACCATTTGACTGTAGCTTTAATAAAATGGGTTTAACAGGGGGATTATCATTTTGGTAATCTTATCATTACACCTGCCGAAATTGGAGTGCCCTCCCAATCTCAGGATTACAATGTCACAGAGACATCACATTTTTACTGGTAACACATCTCTCTATGGAGGCTTTGTCCTCAAAACCATTTGACTGTAGCTTTAATAAAATGGGTTTAACAGGGGGATTATCATTTTGGCAATATTATCATTACACCTGCCAAAATTGGAGTGCCCTCTTAATCTCAGGATTACAATGTCACAGAGACATCACATTTTTACTGGTAACATATCTCCCTATGGAGGCTTTGTCCTCAAAACCATTTGACTGTAGCTTTAATAAAATGGGTTTAACAGGGGGATTATCATTTTGTCAATCTTATCATTACAGCTGCCGAAATTGGAGTGCCCTCTTAATCTCAGGATTACAATGTCACAGAGATATCACATTTTTCTGGTAACATATCTCCCTATGGAGGCTTTGTCCTCAATACCATTTGACTGTAGTTTTAAATAAATGGGTTTACCAGGAGGGGTTATCATTTTGGCAATGCTATTAATACACCTGCCAAAATTGGAGTGCCCTCCCAATCTCAGGATTACAATGTCACAGAGACATCACATTTTTACTGGTAACATATCTCCCTATGGAGGCTTTGTCCTCAATAACATTTGAATGTAGTTTTAAATAAATGGGTTTACCAGGAGGGGTTATCATTTATGGCAATGCTATTAATACACCTGCCAAAATTGGAGTGCCCTCCCAATCTCAGGATTAAAAATTCACAGAGACATCACATTTTTACTGGCAACATATCTCCCTATGGAGGCTTTGTCCTCAAAACCATTTGACTGTAGCTTTAATAAAATGGGTTTAACAGGGGGATTATCATTTTGGTAATCTTATCATTACACCTGCCGAAATTGGAGTGCCCTCCCAATCTCAGGATTACAATGTCACAGAGACATCACATTTTTACTGGTAACACATCTCTCTATGGAGGCTTTGTCCTCAAAACCATTTGACTGTAGCTTTAATAAAATGGGTTTAACAGGGGGATTATCATTTTGGCAATATTATCATTACACCTGCCAAAATTGGAGTGCCCTCTTAATCTCAGGATTACAATGTCACAGAGACATCACATTTTTACTGGTAACATATCTCCCTATGGAGGCTTTGTCCTCAAAACCATTTGACTGTAGCTTTAATAAAATGGGTTTAACAGGGGGATTATCATTTTGTCAATCTTATCATTACAGCTGCCGAAATTGGAGTGCCCTCTTAATCTCAGGATTACAATGTCACAGAGACATCACATTTTTCTGGTAACATATCTCCCTATGGAGGCTTTGTCCTCAATACCATTTGACTGTAGTTTTAAATAAATGGGTTTACCAGGAGGGGTTATCATTTTGGCAATGCTATTAATACACCTGCCAAAATTGGAGTGCCCTCCCAATCTCAGGATTACAATGTCACAGAGACATCACATTTTTACTGGTAACATATCTCCTATGGAGGCTTTGTCCTCAAAACCATTTGACTGTAGCTTTAATAAAATGGGTTTACCAGGGGATTATCATTTTGTCAATCTTATCATTACACCTGCCAAATTGGAGTGCCCTCCCAATCTCAGGATTACAATGTCACAGAGACATCACATTTTTACTGGTAACATATCTCCCTATGGAGGCTTTGTCCTCAATACCATTTGACTGTAGCTTTAAATAAAATGGGTTTACCAGGGGGGTTATCATTTTGGCAATGCTATTAATACACCTGCCAAAATTGGAGTGCCCTCCCAATCTCAGGATTACAATGTCACAGAGACATCACATTTTTACTGGTAACATATCTCCCTATGGAGGCTTTGTCCTCAAAACCATTTGACTGTAGCTTTAATAAAATGGGTTTACCTGGGGGATTATCATTTTGTCAATCTTATCATTACAGCTGCCGAAATTGGAGTGCCCTCTTAATCTCAGGATTACAATGTCACAGAGACATCACATTTTTCTGGTAACATATCTCCCTATGGAGGCTTTGTCCTCAATACCATTTGACTGTAGTTTTAAATAAATGGGTTTACCAGGAGGGGTTATCATTTTGGCAATGCTATTAATACACCTGCCAAAATTGGAGTGCCCTCCCAATCTCAGGATTACAATGTCACAGAGACATCACATTTTTACTGGTAACATATCTCCCTATGGAGGCTTTGTCCTCAATAACATTTGAATGTAGTTTTAAATAAATGGGTTTACCAGGAGGGGTTATCATTTTGGCAATGCTATTAATACACCTGCCAAAATTGGAGTGCCCTCCCAATCTCAGGATTAAAAATTCACAGAGACATCACATTTTTACTGGTAACATATCTCCCTATGGAGGCTTTGTCCTCAAAACCATTTGACTGTAGCTTTAATAAAATGGGTTTAACAGGGGGATTATCATTTTGGTAATCTTATCATTACACCTGCCGAAATTGGAGTGCCCTCCCAATCTCAGGATTACAATGTCACAGAGACATCACATTTTTACTGGTAACACATCTCTCTATGGAGGCTTTGTCCTCAATAACATTTGAATGTAGTTTTAAATAAATGGGTTTACCAGGAGGGGTTATCATTTATGCAATGCTATTAATACACCTGCCAAAATTGGAGTGCCCTCCCAATCTCAGGATTAAAAATTCACAGAGACATCACATTTTTACTGGCAACATATCTCCCTATGGAGGCTTTGTCCTCAAAACCATTTGACTGTAGCTTTAATAAAATGGGTTTAACAGGGGATTATCATTTTGGTAATCTTATCATTACACCTGCCGAAATTGGAGTGCCCTCCCAATCTCAGGATTACAATGTCACAGAGACATCACATTTTTACTGGTAACACATCTCTCTATGGAGGCTTTGTCCTCAAAACCATTTGACTGTAGCTTTAATAAAATGGGTTTAACAGGGGGATTATCATTTTGGCAATATTATCATTACACCTGCCAAAATTGGAGTGCCCTCTTAATCTCAGGATTACAATGTCACAGAGACATCACATTTTTACTGGTAACATATCTCCCTATGGAGGCTTTGTCCTCAAAACCATTTGACTGTAGCTTTAATAAAATGGGTTTAACAGGGGGATTATCATTTTGTCAATCTTATCATTACAGCTGCCGAAATTGGAGTGCCCTCTTAATCTCAGGATTACAATGTCACAGAGACATCACATTTTTCTGGTAACATATCTCCCTATGGAGGCTTTGTCCTCAATACCATTTGACTGTAGTTTTAAATAAATGGGTTTACCAGGAGGGGTTATCATTTTGGCAATGCTATTAATACACCTGCCAAAATTGGAGTGCCCTCCCAATCTCAGGATTACAATGTCACAGAGACATCACATTTTTACTGGTAACATATCTCCCTATGGAGGCTTTGTCCTCAATAACATTTGAATGTAGTTTTAAATAAATGGGTTTTACCAGGAGGGTTATCATTTTGGCAATGCTATTAATACACCTGCCAAAATTGGAGTGCCCTCCCAATCTCAGGATTAAAATTCACAGAGACATCACATTTTTACTGGTAACATATCTCCCTATGGAGGCTTTGTCCTCAAAACCATTTGACTGTAGCTTTAATAAAATGGGTTTAACAGGGGGATTATCATTTTGGTAATCTTATCATTACACCTGCCGAAATTGGAGTGCCCTCCCAATCTCAGGATTACAATGTCACAGAGACATCACATTTTTACTGGTAACACATCTCTCTATGGAGGCTTTGTCCTCAATAACATTTGAATGTAGTTTTAAATAAATGGGTTTACCAGGAGGGGTTATCATTTATGCAATGCTATTAATACACCTGCCAAAATTGGAGTGCCCTCCCAATCTCAGGATTAAAAATTCACAGAGACATCACATTTTTACTGGCAACATATCTCCCTATGGAGGCTTTGTCCTCAAAACCATTTGACTGTAGCTTTAATAAAATGGGTTTAACAGGGGGATTATCATTTTGGTAATCTTATCATTACACCTGCCGAAATTGGAGTGCCCTCCCAATCTCAGGATTACAATGTCACAGAGACATCACATTTTTACTGGTAACACATCTCTCTATGGAGGCTTTGTCCTCAAAACCATTTGACTGTAGCTTTAATAAAATGGGTTTAACAGGGGGATTATCATTTTGGCAATATTATCATTACACCTGCCAAAATTGGAGTGCCCTCTTAATCTCAGGATTACAATGTCACAGAGACATCACATTTTTACTGGTAACATATCTCCCTATGGAGGCTTTGTCCTCAAAACCATTTGACTGTAGCTTTAATAAAATGGGTTTAACAGGGGGGATTATCATTTTGTCAATCTTATCATTACAGCTGCCGAAATTGGAGTGCCCTCTTAATCTCAGGATAACAATGTCACAGAGACATCACATTTTTCTGGTAACATATCTCCCTATGGAGGCTTTGTCCTCAATACCATTTGACTGTAGCTTTAATAAAATGGGTTTAACAGGGGGGATTATCATTTTGTCAATCTTATCATTACAGCTGCCGAAATTGGAGTGCCCTCTTAATCTCAGGATAACAATGTCACAGAGACATCACATTTTTCTGGTAACATATCTCCCTATGGAGGCTTTGTCCTCAATACCATTTGACTGTAGTTTTAAATAAATGGGTTTACCAGGAGGGGTTATCATTTTGGCAATGCTATTAATACACCTGCCGAAATTGGAGTGCCCTCCCAATCTCAGGATTACAATGTCACAGAGATATCACATTTTTACTGGTAACATATCTCCCTTTGGAGGCTTTGTCCTCAAAACCATTTGACTGTAGCTTTAATAAAATGGGTTTACCTGGGGGGATTATCATTTTGTCAATCTTATCATTACAGCTGCCGCAATTGGAGTGCCCTCTTAATCTCAGGATTACAATGTCACAGAGACATCACATTTTTCTGGTAACATATCTCCCTATGGAGGCTTTGTCCTCAATACCATTTGACTGTAGTTTTAAATAAATGGGTTTACCAGGAGGGGTTATCATTTTGGCAATGCTATTAATACACCTGCCAAAATTGGAGTGCCCTCCCAATCTCAGGATTACAATGTCACAGAGACATCACATTTTTACTGGTAACATATCTCCCTATGGAGGCTTTGTCCTCAATAACATTTGAATGTAGTTTTAAATAAATGGGTTTTCCAGGAGGGGTTATCATTTTGGCAATGCTTTTAATACACCTGCCAAAATTGGAGTGCCCTCCCAATCTCAGGATTAAAAATTCACAGAGACATCACATTTTTACTGGTAACATATCTCCCTATGGAGGCTTTGTCCTCAAAACCATTTGACTGTAGCTTTAATAAAATGGGTTTAACAGGGGGGATTATCATTTTGGTAATCTTATCATTACACCTGCCGAAATTGGAGTGCCCTCCCAATCTCAGGATTACAATGTCACAGAGACATCACATTTTTACTGGTAACACATCTCTCTATGGAGGCTTTGTCCTCAATAACATTTGAATGTAGTTTTAAATAAATGGGTTTACCAGGAGGGGTTATCATTTATGCAATGCTATTAATACACCTGCCAAAATTGGAGTGCCCTCCCAATCTCAGGATTAAAAATTCACAGAGACATCACATTTTTACTGGCAACATATCTCCCTATGGAGGCTTTGTCCTCAAAACCATTTGACTGTAGCTTTAATAAAATGGGTTTAACAGGGGGATTATCATTTTGGTAATCTTATCATTACACCTGCCGAAATTGGAGTGCCCTCCCAATCTCAGGATTACAATGTCACAGAGACATCACATTTTTACTGGTAACACATCTCTCTATGGAGGCTTTGTCCTCAAAACCATTTGACTGTAGCTTTAATAAAATGGGTTTAACAGGGGGATTATCATTTTGGCAATATTATCATTACACCTGCCAAAATTGGAGTGCCCTCTTAATCTCAGGATTACAATGTCACAGAGACATCACATTTTTACTGGTAACATATCTCCCTATGGAGGCTTTGTCCTCAAAACCATTTGACTGTAGCTTTAATAAAATGGGTTTAACAGGGGGATTATCATTTTGTCAATCTTATCATTACAGCTGCCGAAATTGGAGTGCCCTCTTAATCTCAGGATAACAATGTCACAGAGACATCACATTTTTCTGGTAACATATCTCCCTATGGAGGCTTTGTCCTCAATACCATTTGACTGTAGTTTTAAATAAATGGGTTTACCAGGAGGGGTTATCATTTTGGCAATGCTATTAATACACCTGCCAAAATTGGAGTGCCCTCCCAATCTCAGGATTACAATGTCACAGAGATATCACATTTTTACTGGTAACATATCTCCCTTTGGAGGCTTTGTCCTCAAAACCATTTGACTGTAGCTTTAATAAAATGGGTTTACCTGGGGGGATTATCATTTTGTCAATCTTATCATTACAGCTGCCGAAATTGGAGTGCCCTCTTAATCTCAGGATTACAATGTCACAGAGACATCACATTTTTCTGGTAACATATCTCCCTATGGAGGCTTTGTCCTCAATACCATTTGACTGTAGTTTTAAATAAATGGGTTTACCAGGAGGGGTTATCATTTTGGCAATGCTATTAATACACCTGCCAAAATTGGAGTGCCCTCCCAATCTCAGGATTACAATGTCACAGAGACATCACATTTTTACTGGTAACATATCTCCCTATGGAGGCTTTGTCCTCAATAACATTTGAATGTAGTTTTAAATAAATGGGTTTTCCAGGAGGGGTTATCATTTTGGCAATGCTTTTAATACACCTGCCAAAATTGGAGTGCCCTCCCAATCTCAGGATTAAAAATTCACAGAGACATCACATTTTTACTGGTAACATATCTCCCTATGGAGGCTTTGTCCTCAAAACCATTTGACTGTAGCTTTAATAAAATGGGTTTAACAGGGGGGATTATCATTTTGGTAATCTTATCATTACACCTGCCGAAATTGGAGTGCCCTCCCAATCTCAGGATTACAATGTCAAAGAGACATCACATTGTTACTGGTAACATATCTCCCTATGGAGGCTTTGTCCTCAAAACCGTTTGACTGTAGCTTTAATAAAATGGGTTTAACAGGGGGGATTATCATTTTGGCAATATTATCATTACACCTGCCAAAATTGGAGTGCCCTCTTAATCTCAGGATTACAATGTCACAGAGACATCACATTTTTACTGGTAACATATCTCCCTATGGAGGCTTTGTTGTCAAAACCATTTGACTGTAGCTTTAATAAAATGTGTTTAACAGGGGGGATTATCATTTTGGTAATCTTATCATTACACCTGCCGATATTGGAGTGCCCTCCCAATCTCAGGATTACAATGTCACAGAGACATCACATTTTTCTGATAACATATCTCCCTATGGAGGCTTTGTCCTCAATACCATTTGACTGTAGTTTTAAATAAATGGGTTTACCAGGAGGGGTTATCATTTTGGCTATGCTATTAATACACTTGCCGAAATTGGAGTGCCCTCCCAATCTCATGATTACAATGTCACAGAGACATCACATTTTTACTGGTAACATATCTCCCTATGGAGGCTTTGTCCTCAATAACATTTGAATGTAGTTTTAAATAAATGGGTTTACCAGGAGGGGTTATCATTTTGGCAATGCTATTAATACACCTGCCAAAATTGGAGTGCCCTCCCAATCTCAGGATTAAAAATTCACAGAGACATCACATTTTTACTGGTAACATATCTCCCTATGGAGGCTTTGTCCTAAAAACCATTTGACTGTAGCTTTATTAAAATGGGTTTAACAGGGGGATTATCATTTTGGTAATCTTATCATTACACCTGCCGAAATTGGAGTGCCCTCCCAATCTCAGGATTACAATGTCACAGAGACATCACATTTCTACTGGTAACACATCCCTCTATGGAGGATTTGTCCTCAAAACCATTTGACTGTAGCTTTAATAAAATGGGTTTAACAGGGGGGATTATCATTTTGGCAATATTATCATTACACCTGCCAAAATTGGAGTGCCCTCTTAATCTCAGGATTACAATGTCACAGAGACATCACATTTTTACTGGTAACATATCTCCCTATGGAGGCTTTGTCTTCAAAACCATTTGACTGTAGCTTTAATAAAATGGGTTTAACAGGGGGGAATATCATTTTGTCAGTCTTATCATTACAGCTGCCGAAATTGGAGTGCCCTCTTAATCTCAGGATTACAATGTCACAGAGATATCACATTTTTCTGGTAACATATCTCCCTATGGAGGCTTTGTCCTCAATACCATTTGCCTGTAGTTTTAAATAAATGGGTTTACCAGGAGGGGTTATCATTTTGGCAATGCTATTAATACACCTGCCAAAATTGGAGTGCCCTCCCAATCTCAGGATTACAATGTCACAGAGACATCACATTTTTACTGGTAACATATCTCCCTATGGAGGCTTTGTCTTCAATAACATTTGAATGTAGTTTTAAATAAATGGGTTTACCAGGAGGGGTTATCTTTTGGCAATGCTATTAATACACCTGCCAAAATTGGAGTGCCCTCCCAATCTCAGGATTAAAAATTCACAGAGACATCACATTTTTACTGGCAACATATCTCCCTATGGAGGCTTTGTCCTCAAAACCATTTGACTGTAGCTTTAATAAAATGGGTTTAACAGGGGGGATTATCATTTTGGTAATCTTATCATTACACCTGCCGAAATTGGAGTGCCCTCCCAATCTCAGGATTACAATGTCACAGAGACATCACATTTTTACTGGTAACATATCTCCCTGAGGTGGCTTTGTCCTCAAAATCGTTTGACTGTAGCTTTAATAAAATGGGTTTAACAGGGGGGATTATCATTTTGGCAATATTATCATTACACCTGCCAAAATTGGAGTGCCCTCTTAATCTCAGGATTACAATGTCACAGAGACATCACATTTTTACTGGTAACATATCTCCCTATGGAGGCTTTGTTGTCAAAACCATTTGACTGTAGCTTTAATAAAATGTGTTTAACAGGGGGGATTATCATTTTGGTAATCTTATCATTACACCTGCCAAAATTGGAGTGCCCTCCCAATCTCAGGATTACAATGTCACAGAGACATCACATTTTTCTGGTAACATATCTCCCTATGGAGGCTTTGTCCTCAATACCATTTGACTGTAGTTTTAAATAAATGGGTTTACCAGGAGGGGTTATCATTTTGGCTATGCTATTAATACACTTGCCGAAATTGGAGTGCCCTCCCAATCTCATGATTACAATGTCACAGAGACATCACATTTTTACTGGTAACATATCTCCCTATGGAGGCTTTGTCCTCAATAACATCTGAATGTAGTTTTAAATAAATGGGTTTACCAGGAGGGGTTATCATTTTGGCAATGCTATTAATACACCTGCCAAAATTGGAGTGCCCTCCCAATCTCAGGATTAAAAATTCACAGAGACATCACATTTTTACTGGTAACATATCTCCCTAGGGAGGCTTTGTCCTCAATAACATTTGAATGTAGTTTTAAATAAATGGGTTTACCAGGAGTGGTTATCATTTTGGCAATGCAATTAATACACCTGCCAAAATTGGAGTGCCCTCCCAATCTCAGGATTAAAAATTCACAGAGACATCACATTTTTACTGGCAACATATCTCCCTATGGAGGCTTTGTCCTCAAAACCATTTGACTGTAGTTTTAATAAAATGGGTTTAACAGGGGGGATTATCATTTTGGTAATCTTATCATTACACCTGCCGAAATTGGAGTGCCCTCCCAATCTCAGGATTACAATGTCACAGAGACATCACATTTTTACTGGTAACACATCTCTCTATGGAGGCTTTGTCCTCAAAACCATTTGACTGTAGCTTTAATAAAATGGGTTTAACAGGGGGGATTATCATTTTGGCAATATTATCATTACACCTGCCAAAATTGGAGTGCCCTCTTAATCTCAGGATTACAATGTCACAGAGACATCACATTTTTACTGGTAACATATCTCCCTATGGAGGCTTTGTCCTCAAAACCATTTGACTGTAGCTTTAATAAAACGGGTTTAACAGGGGGGATTATCATTTTGTCAATCTTATCATTACAGCTGCCGAAATTGGAGTGCCCTCTTAATCTCAGGATTACAATGTCCCAGAGACATCACGTTTTTCTGGTAACATATCTCCCTATGGAGGCTTTGTCCTCAATACCATTTGACTGTAGTTTTAAATAAATGGGTTTATCAGGAGGGGTTATCATTTTGGCAATGCTATTAATACACCTGCCAAAATTGGAGTGCCCTCCCAATCTCAGGATTACAATGTCACAGAGACATCACATTTTTACTGGTAACATATCTCCCTATGGAGGCATTGTCCTCAAAACCATTTGACTGTAGATTTAATAAAATGGGTTTACCTGGGGGGATTATCATTTTGTCAATCTTATCATTACAGCTGCCGAAATTGGAGTGCCCTCTTAATCTCAGGATTACAATGTCACAGAGACATCACATTTTTCTGGTAACATATCTCCCTATGGAGGCTTTGTCCTCAATACCATTTGACTGTAGTTTTAAATAAATGGGTTTACCAGGAGGGGTTATCATTTTGGCAATGCTATTAATACACCTGCCAAAATTGGAGTGCCCTCCCAATCTCAGGATTACAATGTCACAGAGACATCACATTTTTACTGGTAACATATCTCCCTATGGAGGCTTTGTCCTCAATAACATTTGAATGTAGTTTTAAATAAATGGGTTTACCAGGATTGGTTATCATTTTGGCAATGCTATTAATATACCTGCCAAAATTGGAGTGCCCTCCCAATCTCAGGATTAAAAATTCACAGAGACATCACATTTTTACTGGTAACATATCTCCCTATGGAGGCTTTGTCCTCAAAACCATTTGACTGTAGCTTTAATAAAATGGGTTTAACAGGGGGGATTATCATTTTGTCAATCTTATCATTACAGCTGCCGAAATTGGAGTGCCCTCTTAATCTCAGGATTACAATGTCACAGAGACATCACATTTTTCTGGTAACATATCTCCCTATGGAGGCTTTGTCCTCAATACCATTTGACTGTAGTTTTAAATAAATGGGTTTACCAGGAGGTGTTATCATTTTGGCAATGCTATTAATACACCTGCCAAAATTGGAGTGCCCTCCCAATCTCAGGATTAAAAATTCACAGAGACATCACATTTTTACTGGTAACATATCTCCCTATGGAGGCTTTGTCCTCAAAACCATTTGACTGTAGCTTTAATAAAATGGGTTTAACAGGGGGGATTATCATTTTGGTAATCTTATCATTACACCTGCCGAAATTGGAGTGCCCTCCCAATCTCAAGATTACAATGTCACAGAGACATCACATTTTTACTGGTAACATATCTCCCTATGGAGGCTTTGTCCTCAAAACCATTTGACTGTAGCTTTAATAAAATGGGTTTAACAGGGGGGATTATCATTTTGGTAATGTTATCATTACACCTGCCGAAATTGGAGTGCCCTCCCAATCTCAGGATTACAATGTCACAGAGACATCACATTTTTACTGGTAACATATCTCCCTATGGAGGCTTTGTCCTCAAAACCATTTGACTGTAGCTTTAATAAAATGGGTTTAACAGGGGGGATTATCATTTTGGTAATGTTATCATTACACCTGCCGAAATTGGAGTGCCCTCCCAATCTCAGGATTACAATGTCACAGAGACATCACATTTTTACTGGTAACATATCTCCCTATGGAGGCTTTGTCCTCAAAACCATTTGACTGTAGCTTTAATAAAATGGGTTTAACAGGGGGGATTATCATTTTGTCAATCTTATCATTACAGCTGCCGAAATTGGAGTGCCCTCTTAATCTCAGGATTACAATGTCACAGAGACATCACATTTTTCTGGTAACATATCTCCCTATGGAGGCTTTGTCCTCAATACCATTTGACTGTAGTTTTAAATAAATGGGTTTACCAGGAGGGGTTACCATTTTGGCTATGCTATTAATACATTTGCCGAAATTGGAGTGCCCTCCCAATCTCATGATTACAATGTCACAGAGACATCACATTTTTACTGGTAACATATCTCCCTATGGAGGCTTTGTCCTCAATAACATTTGAATGTAGTTTTAAATAAATGGGTTTACCAGGAGGGGTTATCATTTTGGCAATGCTATTAATACACCTGCCAAAATTGGAGTGCCCTCCCAATCTCAGGATTAAAAATTCACAGAGACATCACATTTTTACTGGTAACATATCTCCCTATGGAGGCTTTGTCCTCAAAACCATTTGACTGTAGCTTTAATAAAATGGGTTTAACAGGGGGGATTATCATTTTGGTAATCTTATCATTACACCTGCCGAAATTGGAGTGCCCTCCCAATCTCAGGATTATAATGTCACAGAGACATCACATTTTTACTGGTAACACATCTCTCTATGGAGGCTTTGTCCTCAAAACCATTTGACTGTAGCTTTAATAAAATGGGTTTAACAGGGGGGATTATCATTTTGGCAATATTATCATTACACCTGCCAAAATTGGAGTGCCCTCTTAATCTCAGGATTACAATGTCACAGAGACATCACATTTTTACTGGTAACATATCTCCCTATGGAGGCTTTGTCCTCAAAACCATTTGACTGTAGCTTTAATAAAATGGGTTTAACAGAGGGATTATCATTTTGTCAATCTTATCATTACAGCTGCCGAAATTGGAGTGCCCTCTTAATCTCAGGATTACAATGTCACAGAGACATCACATTTTTCTGGTAACATATCTCCCTATGGAGGCTTTGTCCTCAATACCATTTGACTGTAGTTTTAAATAAATGGGTTTACCAGGAGGGGTTATCATTTTGGCAATGCTATTAATACACCTGCCAAAATTGGAGTGCCCTCCCAATCTCAGGATTACAATGTCACAGAGACATCACATTTTTACTGGTAACATATCTCCCTATGGAGGCTTTGTCCTCAAAACCATTTGACTGTAGCTTTAATAAAATGGGTTTACCTGGGGGATTATCATTTTGTCAATCTTATCATTACAGCTGCCGAAATTGGAGTGCCCTCTTAATCTCAGGATTACAATGTCACAGAGACATCACATTTTTCTGGTAACATATCTCCCTATGGAGGCTTTGTCCTCAATACCATTTGACTGTAGTTTTAAATAAATGGGTTTACCAGGAGGGGTTATCATTTTGGCAATGCTATTAATACACCTGCCAAAATTGGAGTGCCCTCCCAATCTCAGGATTACAATGTCACAGAGACATCACATTTTTACTGGTAACATATCTCCCTATGGAGGCTTTGTCCTCAATAACATTTGAATGTAGTTTTAAATAAATGGGTTTACCAGGAGGGGTTATCATTTTGGCAATGCTATTAATACACCTGCCAAAATTGGAGTGCCCTCCCAATCTCAGGATTAAAAATTCACAGAGACATCACATTTTTACTGGTAACATATCTCCCTATGGAGGCTTTGTCCTCAAAACCATTTGACTGTAGCTTTAATAAAATGGGTTTAACAGGGGGGATTATCATTTTGGTAATCTTATCATTACACCTGCCGAAATTGGAGTGCCCTCCCAATCTCAGGATTACAATGTCACAGAGACATCACATTTTTACTGGTAACATATCTCCCTATGGAGGCTTTGTCCTCAAAACCGTTTGACTGTAGCTTTAATAAAATGGGTTTAACAGGGGGGATTATCATTTTGGCAATATTATCATTACACCTGCTAAAATTGGAATGCCCTCTTAATCTCAGGATTACAATGTCACAGAGACATCACATTTTTACTGGTAACATATCTCCCTATGGAGGCTTTGTTGTCAAAACCATTTGACTGTAGTTTTAATAAAATGTGTTTAACAGGGGGGATTATCATTTTGGTAATCTTATCATTACACCTGCCGAAATTGGAGTGCCCTCCCAATCTCAGGATTAAAATGTCACAGAGACATCACATTTTTACTGGTAACATATCTCCCTATGGAGGCTTTGTCCTCAAAACCATTTGACTGTAGCTTTAATAAAATGGGTTTAACAGGGGGGATTATCATTTTGTCAATCTTATCATTACAGCTGCCGAAATTGGAGTGCCCTCTTAATCTCAGGATTACAATGTCACAGAGACATCACATTTTTCTGGTAACATATCTCCCTATGGAGGCTTTGTCCTCAATACCATTTGACTGTAGTTTTAAATAAATGGGTTTACCAGGAGGGGTTATCATTTTGGCAATGCTATTAATACACCTGCCAAAATTGGAGTGCCCTCCCAATCTCAGGATTAAAAATTCACAGAGACATCACATTTTTACTGGTAACATATCTCCCTATGGAGGCTTTGTCCTCAAAACCATTTGACTGTAGCTTTAATAAAATGGGTTTAAAAGGGGGGATTATCATTTTGTCAATCTTATCATCACACCTGCCGAAATTGGAGTGCCCTCCCAATCTCAGGATTAAAAGTTTACAGAGACATCACATTTACATTGGGGACTTATCTTCCTATGGAGGCTGTGTCCTCAAAACCATTAGACTGTAATTTTAATAAAATAGGTTTAACAGGGGGGATTATCATTTTGGCAATGCTATCATAAAACCTGCCAAAATTGGAGTGCCCCCTCAATCTCAGGATTAAACATCCACAGAGATATCACATTTTTACTGGTAACATATCTCCCTATGGAGGCTGTGTCCTCAAAACCATTTGACTGTAGCTTTAATAAAATGGGTTTAACAGGTGGGATTTTCATTTTGGTACTCTTATCATTACACCTGCCGAAATTGGAGTGCCCTCCCAATCTCAGGATTACAATGTCACAGAGACATCACATTTTTACTGGTAACGTATCTCCCTATTGAGGCTTTGTCCTCAATACCATTTGACTGTAGCTTTAATAAAATGGGTTTAACAGGGGGATTATCATTTTGGCAATGCAACCTGCCAAAATTGGAGTGCCCTCCTAATCTCAGGATTAAAATGTCACAGAGACATCACATTATGCAAGAAAAATGGCGGCGTGGTAGCAATCAGCGGCCACTCCGGATCTAAAATGGTGCTATTTTTGTGACTTAGCCCGAATTTTACGGCACATGGACATCGGAGAAACTGGTGTTCGTATCTACCTTCGCCAGACACTGCTAAAATATAAGATTCATGCAACAACCAAGCTGCATGATGATCTGCAGGAGAAGCTACGCAAACTCGGCTTGCCGCGGAGACCAGGCCTCCAATCCTCGGCGTCAGCTGATGCTGGTGGCCGGGGGAGAGGACGTCGTAAGCGGTTTGCAAGGAAGCTCTCCTGTCTATCCTGCTCTCAAATGTTTGCTTCCTGGACTACACAGCGTGAGCTTAGTGACTGCTGCATCTTTGTTTTCACAGAGACGTGGCTCAGCGACAGACTGAATGTGTGTGATGTCTCTGTTAACTTTTAATCCAGAGATTGGGAGGGCACTCCGCTATTAAGCTAGATGGGCTAGCCTCGTTTCGTGCCGACAGAAATGCAGCTTTGTGCGGTAAGACTCGCGGTGGTGGCTTGTGTGTTTACTTCAACACGGAATGGTGCAATAACTCTATGCTAGTCTCTAGTTACTGCTCATCGCTGGTGGAGCGAACCGATAGAGGGGGCGCACGTCAAATATATCACCTCAACCTCCTGAAATTATGGAGGGAGGCAGTCCCTGTGATGTTGGCTATGGTAGATCTGGAGAGGGCAGAGCTCGGCCCAGAGGTAAACACATAACCTACTCATATCACCCCAGTCACTTGTGGAGACCACCTCTCACCGTATCAGCTCGCAGGAGTGGCCAAGTTGCCACAAGAGTTTACAGACGTGTTCTCCAATCTACCGGGTCATGCAAACCTCATCCAGCACCACATCGAGACTGAGCCAGGAGAGGTGGTACATAGCCGTCCCTATTGCTTACCTGAACACAAAAAGAAAATGGTTCGGGAAGAATTGGATGCGATATTTGATATGGGGTAATAGAGGAATCCCACAGTGATTGGTCCAGTCCCGTTGTTCTAGTTTCGAAGAGCGACGGGTTTGTACTGGTTCTGTGTGGATTATAGAAAAGTCAAGGGGTGGTAGGCAGGCGGATGGCCCCAGCCTGAGTCGGGCAGTGGGGGTATGTGGCAGCCGGGCGTGGTCAAGTGCCCATCCAGAGAGAGAGAAGCTGTAAGGTGTTGGGAACTTTTTTCTTCGTTGTCGAAGCAGAGACCAGGAGACGTTGGGATATCTTTCAAGCAGAATTTACTCTTTATTGAGAAGTCGCTGTTGCATCGCTGTAGTCATCCAAGTCTGTCTCAATAACTCAGTACGATAGAGTTTTATACCTTTCAAGGGTGAGGGATTTACATAGAGGTGGAGACACTTTGATACAAAGCATGTAAATGAGGTACAGAAGTCAACTCGTTACAGGAAATTCCCCAGCCCTGATCTCATCAGCATAACAGTGCTGTAATCAACATCTAATCAGCCGGACTATTCAACGACTGGGTCAGGGGCTCCAAGAGTCATTTAAAGACAAAAGGTGATAGTCCCAGCAATCCGACTAATTTAACTTACAATAGAGAGATCAGGACAGGCAGAAATCTCCTGCTGGAAACCTTGACTGTTCCTCAAATACTAAATTCAATCTATTAAACTTTCTCAGCTTATATACTATTGTATTGGAACCTAAATTAAACATTTAATAAATATGTAATACAACAGTAGGGCACTTACACCTGAGCTAAATTATGTCTAACACCTGTTTCTAATTCCAGCTATAGAGTTCATATTGTGAAGCTGAAGAGTTTGTTTTGTGAAGCTGGAATTAATGTGATAAGAAATCCTTACCTGAGAGGAGCAACTCGCCTTTCGTGTCCTCCTTATCATTGTCAACCTTTACAAGGACACAACCTCCATAGGAAGATATGTCCCCTGTGGGAGATATGTTACCATAGGGAGATATGTTACCAGTAAAAATGTGATGTCTCTGTGACATTGTAATCCTGAGATTAGGAGGGCACTCCAATTTCGGCAGGTTTTATGATAGCATTGCCAAAATGATAATCCCCCAGGTAAACCTATTTTATTAAAGCTACAGTCAAATGGTTTTGAGGACACAGCCGCCATAGAAAGATATGTCCCAGGTGTAAATGTGATAACCCCCCCTGCTAAACCCATTTAATAAAAACTACAGTCAAATGGTATTGAGGACAAAGCCTCCATAGGGAGATATGCTACCAGTAAAAATGTGATGTCTCTGTGACATTGTAATCCTAAAATTAAGAGGGCACTCCAATTTCGGCGGGTGTAATGATAAGATTGCCAAAATGATAATCCCCCCTGTTAAGCCCATTTTAGTAAAACTACATTCAAATGGTTTTGTGGACACAGCCTCCATAGGAAGATATGTCCCCAATGTAAATGTGATGTCTCTGTGACATTTTAATCTTGAGATTGGGAGGGCACTCCATTTTTGGCAGGTGTAATAATAGCATTGCCAAAATGATAACCCCCCCTGGTAAACCCGTTTTATTAATGCCTCAGTCAAATTGTTTTGAGAACACAGTATCCATAGGAAGATATGTCCCCAGTGTAAATGTGATGTCTCTGTGACATTTTAATCCTGAGATTGGGAGGGCACTACAATTTCGGCAGGTGTAATATAACATTGCCAAAATTATAATCCCCCCTGGTAAACCCATTTTATTAAAAATCTACAGTCTAACTGCTTTTGAGGACACAGCCTTCATAGGATGATATGTCACCAGCATAAATGTGATGTGTCCTCAAAATGCTGAGTTGAGGGAGTGCAATATAATTTTAGCAAGTTTTCAGATGAGATTGTCGAAATGATTCTGCCCACAGGTAAACCCATGTTGTTATGGATAACGGATATTACAATTGATATGCTATAGCCAAAGGATATTATTACAGATCATATTAATCTTTATACAAAAAATTTGCAAAAATTAGCTTGTTGCAGTACTTGAGCAAATAAATACTTGCACTGTGGGAATAAACATTTTAATATATTACAAAGTAAAATCTTTAAATCCTTTAGCAATTTTAGTATCTACCTTTCCCCTTTGGTGAAAATGTGAGTATGCTATCCACATACATACTGGCTCACTTATTTAACTTACCCTCATATATTCACTTCAATTGTCAGATTTGTCTGTGTGCCTTACTATTTTACTAAATAAATAGTATTTAACTTACTATTTTATATTACTTATTCTCTTATTTACGGTCTTGTTGTATATACACACATTTCATCAATGTACTTTAGTATGTTTATTATGGTGTAAAACATAATGATACAGATTAATTAATATACATTTATATGATGTTCATATTTAGGTCCAATGATAAGAGTTCATATAGTCAATATTACATATAAAATTACTAGAATAACACCATAATCTACATGAATAGCATGTCAGTGCAGTTCAATTTTACATTGTTTTATCTGTGAAATTGAAATTCCTTGAATGCTTGTTCCACCAATGTGCAGTCCTCTTACACATCATACACATATTATATGTACTTTTGCAAATAGATAGATTAGAATAGATGAACAGGAAGCCCTGTAACACATTTCATGGCCCACACAAAGCCACCAACTGAACATCGTGTCAGTCTGAGATTACATAAAGAGACAGAAGAAATTGATACAGTCTAAATAGATAGAAGAACTGTGGCAAATTCTCCAAGAAGCTTGGAACATCCTATCTGCCAACAACCAAGAAAAACTGTATTTAGGTGTACCTAGTAGAATTTGGTGCTCTTTTAATACAATCGACAAATGGTTCTCATTCTTCTAGTTGACACTGGAATGAATAGTCGGTTAATATTCCCCCCCATTAAACTGATCATAATTTTTACACATTTACATTTGGCTTTATATTTTTAAAGAGGCTGTACTTAAATTACTGTCATATTAATGTTACACTGTGGCAGGGCGGAGGGTGCGGCCGGGTCGTGATTCCGCACACCAAGTCAAGTGGTTTTTATTGTCGATCAACCATATACAGTTAGTACAGTACACAGTGAAATGAGACAACGTTCCTCCAGGACCATGGTGCTACATAAATCAACATAGTACAAACACAAAACCACATGAGACTACACAGACTAAATAACATACCTATATAAAGTGCACGTGCAAACGTGTGCTAAAAGTACGGGACAGTACAATTAATTACTAACAATGAACAGGACAATAGGCACAGTGAGAGACTGTGCGGCGCCGACCAGTACACAGTAGTGCAAAAGATGACAGTTTCTAAAAATGCCAAATGTAAATAACATACTATGAGATAGTGTTCTATGCACATAGCAGTTATTGAGGTAGTAGTCAGGTAAAAAGTAACACCCGGACCCCTAATTAGGCTGATTAAGCCTGAGAGCGATAAAGCTGACCGAAGACGGCAGTGCGACAGAGGGTGTTCCATACAGC
>NW_026266399.1:0-29740 GCF_025860055.1 Xyrauchen texanus
TGAAGTTTCATCGAGATCAATTAATGTATGCAGAAGTTATAACACTCTGACTGTTTCTCGTTTCTCGCCATCATTTCGTTTCCTCGCCACGGCCAAACCGTTGGAGATATCAAAAATCTGCCGGCAATTTTTCATCGCTCAATGTCTTGACATCATGCTGACCGAGTTTGGTGGCGATTGGTGGAATTCTCTGGGAGGAGTATTTCAAATTCCATTGCATGCGTTTTCAAACAACCCTAAATAGACGATTTCCTGTTGGGCTGAGGTAAAAAGTAAAAGTATGAAGGATATATGAAACGATGAGATCTATATGTGTACCGAGTTTCATATTATTACATGCAAGCGTGTTTGAGTTATGGACCAAGTTTTCGGACCCTGTTCCAGGGGGCTGTCGAGCCCCTGCCACGCCCGGGTACCAGCTTCAGCCCGGCCCTAATGGCCGCGGGTTCTGACCCGTGTGCAAAGTTTCAAGAGTTTTTGAGCACGTTAAGAGCCCCAAAAGTGCCCGTGAAGTCGTAAAAAAATAATAATAGTAATAATAATAATAATAATAATAATAATAATAATAATAATCCTAACGAAAACAATAGGGTCCTACGCACTTTGTGCTTGGGCCCTAATAATAATAATAATAATAATAATCTAATCGAAAACAATAGGGTCCTACGCACTTTGTGCTTGGGCCCTAATATATAATCCTAACGAAAACAATAGGGTCCTACGCACTTTGTGCTTGGGCCCTAAATATAGCTGCAAGCAGCGATGGCGAGCCCAAGCCGGTGGCACCGCCACCCCGTGCCTTTAGGGTCGCTGTGCACGATGGGCAATAACATAACCTCGCTTTGACTGTCGAGAAGATGTGTGCTGTAGAGCTTGCATCAGTGTGGGCTCTGCAAAAGTGCGCATCGAGGGCACATATCAACCACAAAGTATGCAAGAATATGTAACGAGGCACACGTGCCAGGTCTTGTGTGTCACACTTGTATAAGGTTCAATATAATTCGATATGGGCCAACTGATCAGAAGATAAGGAGCGGCTACTGGAGAGGGAAACAACACAGCAGGTAGGTGAAAACCAAGAGCTTTTTTTACTGGTTGGAATCTTGTATTCAGTTGAAGAAATTCCTAATTGCAATTTGTCTGGAGCATGTAAATCTCAATACTGTAATTTGACAACATACAATGTATGATAATGCTTACAATCAAATCTCTTTTTTGAAATTCCAGGAAGTTGGACTCATCAACTCAAACAAATCAACTCAATTGACAACAGTTGTCATATACTTTGTATGAAAATGAAATAATAAAATGAAACTTGGAAAACTCAGACTCAGTTTGGTTATGACCCAATAACATTTTTAGAAACAATAAACAATGTTCTCAAAACAACATATTGCAACTTAATAACTCAAATCACTCTTTCAATTTAAAATGTAACAGTCTTTTCAGCCAAATGAATCAAATGTTCAAAATCCACTGAATTGATTCAGTTAGTGTCAGTTCAGAGTCAAATGACTCGGATCAAAAGAGTTTTTGACTCTTTAGAATCGTTCAGTTCAGAATCGATGTCTCTCCGTTCAAAGCTCGAGGAAAAATATGCAAAAACAAAGTCTCGGTCCAATTTGTCCGAAAACAAAAAGGTTTCTCATACCAGTTTCGATGAGTTCAAGATCAAAGTTCAATCAAATGGTCTCCGTGGGTGGCTCGCCTTTTACATACGCTCATATGCGTTGCACGTATCCAGGATGTTGATCACAATTTCTCGGAAGAAACAAACATACAACAAAAAAAAACAGCCTTGCAAAAACACAAGGCAGAACAATAATTAATCTTCCATTCAAACACTTTCATCAACAAATATCATGTATACACTTCAAACAACGCATTAACTCAATATCTTGACACTTACACACAACATTGTCACTTTTCATCGACTCGTTTGCATCTTCACATGTGATTAGCTTTAGCCCAACGTGCAAATTAACACTAGCTCACACACTATGCACAAGCGGCCTATATGAACTCTAATGTCACACTACTGATTTGCCGCTGCGTCTGCAACAGTTTCTTGTAAAATGTCAAGTCAATAAACAAAAAAACAACTCACCAAGGCAAGAATTTCACATCTTATTTTGCAAGAAGATAATTTGCGGTGCTTTTTGGCGCTCCGTGTATCTACATCGGTTTTTATTCTCGACTTAGCGTCAGCTCTTCAAAGTTATCACTTTCACTCAAATGTAATATTTTGATTGCATTCAAGTTTCTTTTCCTCAATATCTACTTTTTAATGAGGAGTATCTGCTTCGTCAGACTCGCTCGCTCTCTCCCAATGTTTTTTGACAACAGCAGTGTGGCCCGCGCAGTCTCAGTGCGCTGCTACCATTGGCTCATTGGAGTGTCAGTCAATGCAGCACGATCCATAAGTGGATGAAACACTTTCTCTTCTAAAGCACTCGTTGTTCTCTCTTATTCAGCATTTTCTTAATTTTCCCATCTTTTTACACATCTCTCAACTCTTCTACTGGTAGCCTGGATCATCTGGGTTACAAATATCTCAGCTCTGTTGGTCCTTTCAATGTAAGTAAATGAGAAGTGGTGTGAAACAGATCAATAATTAAGTCATTTTTTTACTATAAATCTCTACTTTCACTTTCACAAGCGCTCTTCTCTCTTAAGAGTTCTGTTTCAGTTGTTTTTTTTTTTTTGGGTGATTTACTTAAGCATATCACCCCTCCTGAGCAGGGTGGACAATTTATAGTAAAAAATATAAAAATACTATATATACTACATACAATATATACTATTTATCTTTTTCACACCCACACCTATAATATCCCTTCTGAAAGTATGGATTAAACCACTGGAGTGTTATGGGTTACTGTTATGTTGCATTTATGTGATTTTTGGAGCTTCAAAGTTCCAACAGAGAAATTCCCTCCCTCCCTCCCCACACACACACACACAAAAAAAATGGCAGGCCATTCTGTCTGTCAGAGAGAGAGACACAGAGAGAAAAAACACAGAATGGGAGGGGTCACTCTGTCTGTCAGGAATTCCAAGAAATCCACATTCAAACCACAATATCTGACTTTCTGTTGGTCGGAGCTAATGACTGTAAATTAGAAAGTTGTTCGGCTTGACGAGAACAATATACACGCCGAATTTTGTAACTGTAGATAGAACTAACTAAGTTATAACACACTTCATGTGTCCATTTTTAGTCCTAAATCAATTTCCACGCCACGGCCAAACCGTTCGAGATATCAAAAATCCGTCCGAATGTAGCATCCTCAATGTCTTGACTTCATGCCGACCGAGTTTGGTGGCGATTGGATTCATTCTCTAGGAGGAATATATATAATTCCAGAGCACGTGTTTCCAAACAACCCATAATAGCCGACTTCCTGTTGGGCTGGCATAAAACTTAGAGCACGAAAGTTGTTCGGCCCGATGAGATCTACAAGTGTACCGAGTTTCATATTATTACATGCAAGCATGTTTGATATACTGGACAAGTGTTCGAATCCCATTCCAGGGGCGCTGTCGAGCCCCCTGCCACGCTCGGGTACCATCTTCGGCCCGGCCCTGATGGCCGCGGGTTCCGACCCGTGTGCAAAGTTTCAAGAGTTTTCGAGCACGTTAAGGGCCCCAAAACCTTGAAAAACAAAAATAAAAGCATTCTCATTCAACAGCCAAATCAGCCCCCTCCCCCAGACACAGAGAGACGTAGGGTCAGTGAGAGAGGCAGAGAAAATTCTCCAAAACATCCACATTCAAACCAAAATATCTGACTTTCTGTTGGTCTGAGCTAATGACTGTAAATTAGAAAGTTGTCCGGCTCGATGAGAACAATATAATTACTGAGTTTTGTGACTGTGGGTCAAAGTGTAAAGCAACCCCCCACTTTTGTCAAAAGGTGGCGCTACTGAGCCCCTGCACCACGCCCGTTTCTGAAACTTTGCACATGTCTACTGGCTAATAAATGTGATGTGTCTGTCGAGTTTCATGCAATTTCAAGTATGCTAAGAGTCTCAAAAGCATCAAAAAGAATATTCGAGTTTGAAGCGTTGCCGCGGCAACAGTATCGAAGATATCAATAATCCTTTCACATGTCTACATCTGCCGTGTGTTTACATTATACACCTAAAGTTTTAAGTAAATCGGGTAAAAATAAGAGGGTGATTTCAAAGCATTTTGAAAGTGACACACTTCCTTCTGCCAGTTGGTGGCGCTATAACTTTGACTCACAATAGTCACATCCATGCGATCGGCCTCTTACAGCGAACACACTGCTGAAGTTTCATCGAGATCAATTAATGTATGCAGAAGTTATAACACACTTCCTGTTTCTCTTTTCGCGCCATCATTTCGTTTCCTCGCCACGGCCAAACCGTTCAACATATCAAAAATCAGCTGTCAATATTTCATCCTCAATGTCTTGACTTCATGCTGACCGAGTTTCGTGGCGATTGGTGGAATTCTCTAGGAGGAGTATTTCACATTCCATTGCATGCGTTTTCCAAAAAACCCTAAATAGACGATTTCCTGTTGGGCTGAGGTAAAAAGTAAAAGTATGAAGGATATATGAAACGATGAGATCTATATGTGTACCAAGTTTCATATTATTACATGCAAGCGTGTTTGATTTATGGACCAAGTTTTCGGACCCTGTTTCAGGGGGCGCTGTCGAGCCCCCCTGCCACGCCCGGGTACCAGCTTCAGCCCGGCCGCGGGTTCTAACCAGTGTGCAAAGTTTCAAGAGTTTTTGAGCACGTTAAGAGCCCCAAAAGTGCCCCAATAGTCGTAAAAAAAAAAAAAAATAAAATAATAATAATAATAAATATAGCTGCGAGCAGCGATGGCGGGCCCAAGCCGGTGGCACCGCCACCCCCGTGCCTTTAGGGTCGCTGTGCACGATGGGCAATAACGTAACCTCGCTTTGACTGTCGAGAAGATGTGTGCTGTAGAGCTTGCATCAGTGTGGGCTCTGCAAAAGTGTGCATCGAGGGCACATATCAACCACAAAGTATGCAAGAATATGTAACGAGGCACACGTGCCAGGTCTTGTGTGTCACACTTGTATAAGGTTCAATATAATTCGATATGGGCCAACTGATCAGAAGATAAGGAGCGGCTACTGAGAGAGGGAAACAACACAGCAGGTAGGTGAAAACCAAGAGCTTTTTTTACTGGTTGGAATCTTGTATTTGTTGAAGAAATTCCTAATTGCAATTTGTCTGGAGCATGTAAATCTCAATACTGTAATTTGACAACATACAATGTATGATAATGCTTACAATCAAATCTCTTTTTGAAATTCCAGGAAGTTGGACTCATTAACTCAAACAAATCAACTCAGTTGACAACAGTTGTCATATACTTTGTATGAAAATGAAATAATAAAATGAAACTTGGAAAACTCAGACTCAGTTTGGTTATGACCCAATAACATTTTTAGAAACAATAAACAATGTTCTTAAAACAACATATTGCAACTTAATAACTCAAATCACTCTTTCAATTTAAAATGTAACAGTCTTTTCAGCCAAATAAATCAAATGTTCAAAATCCACTGAATTGATTCAGTTAGAGTCAGTTCAGAGTCAAATGACTCGGATCAAAAGAGTTTTTGACTCTTTAGAATCGTTCAGTTCAGAATCGATGTCTCTCCGTTCAAAGCTCGAGGAAAAATATGCAAAAACAAAGTCTCGGTCCAATTTGTCCGAAAACAAAAAGGTTTCTCATACCAGTTTCGATGAGTTCAAGATCAAAGTTCAATCAAATGGTCTCCGTGGGTGGCTCGCCTTTTACATACGCTCATATGCGTTGCACGTATCCAGGATGTTGATCACAATTTCTCGGAAGAAACAAACATACAACAAAAAAAAACAGCCTTGCAAAAACACAAGGCAGAACAATAATTAATCTTCCATTCAAACACTTTCATCAACAAATATCATGTATACACTTCAAACAACGTATTAACTCAATATCTTGACACTTACACACAACATTGTCACTTTTCATCGACTCGTTTGCATCTTCACATGTGATTAGCTTTAGCCCAACGTGCAAATTAACACTAGCTCACACACTATGCACAAGCGGCCTATATGAACTCTAATGTCACACTACTGATTTGCCGCTGCGTCTGCAACAGTTTCTTGTAAAATGTCAAGTCAATAAACAAAAAAACAACTCACCAAGGCAAGAATTTCACATCTTATTTTGCAAGAAGATAATTTGCGGTGCTTTTTGGCTCCGTGTATCTACATCGGTTTTTATTCTCGACTTCAAGGTCAGCTCTTCAAAGTTATCACTTTCACTCAAATGTAATATTTTGATTGCATTCAAGTTTCTTTTCCTCAATATCTACTTTTTAATGAGGAGTATCTGCTTCGATCAGACTCGCTCGCTCTCTCCCAATGTTTTTTGACAACAGCAGTGTGGCCCGCGCAGTCTCAGTGCGCTGCTACCATTGGCTCATTGGAGTGTCAGTCAATTTAGCACGATCCATAAGTGGATGAAACACTTTCTCTTCTAAAGCACTCGTTGTTCTCTCTTATTCGCATTTTCTTAATTTTCCCATCTTTTTACACATCTCTCAACTCTTCTACTGGTAGCCTGGATCATCTGGGTTACAAATATCTCAGCTCTGTTGGTCCTTTCAATGTAAGTAAATGAGAAGTGGTGTGAAACAGATCAATAATTAAGTCATTTTTTACTATAAATCTCTACTTTCACTTTCACAAGCTCTTCTCTCTTAAGAGTTCCGTTTCAGTTGTTTTTTGTTTTTTTGGGTGATTTACTTAAGCATATCACCCCTCCTGAGCAGGGTGGACAATTTATAGTAAAAAATATAAAAATACTATATATACTACATACAATATATACTATTTATCTTTTTCACACCCACACCTATAATATCCCTTCTGAAAGTATGGATTAAACCACTGGAGTGTTATGGGTTACTATTATGTTGCATTTATGTGATTTTTGGAGCTTCAAAGTTCCAACAGAAATTCCCTCCCCCTCCCCTCCCAACACACACGCACACACAAAAAAAATGGCAGGCCATTCTGTCTGTCAGAGAGAGAGACACAGAGAGAAAAAACACAGAATGGGAGGGGTCACTCTGTCTGTCAGGAATTCCAAGAAATCCACATTCAAACCACAATATCTGACTTTCTGTTGGTCGGAGCTAATGACTGTAAATTAGAAAGTTGTTCGGCTTGACGAGAACAATATACACGCCGAATTTTGTAACTGTAGATAGAACTAACTAAGTTATAACACACTTCATGTGTCCATTTTTAGTCCTAAATCAATTTCCACGCCACGGCCAAACCGTTCGAGATATCAAAAATCCGTCCGGAATGTAGCATCCTCAATGTCTTGACTTCATGCCGACCGAGTTTGGTGGCGATTGGATTCATTCTCTAGGAGGAATATATATAATTCCAGAGCACGTGTTTCCAAACAACCCATAATAGCCGACTTCCTGTTGGGCTGGCATAAAACTTAGAGCACGAAAGTTGTTCGGCCCGATGAGATCTACAAGTGTACCGAGTTTCATATTATTACATGCAAGCATGTTTGATATACGGACAAGTGTTCGAATCCCATTCCAGGGGCGCTGTCGAGCCCCCTGCCACGCCCGGGTACCATCTTGCCCGGCCCTGATGGCCGGGTTCCGACCCGTGTGCAAAGTTTCAAGAGTTTTCGAGCACGTTAAGGGCCCCAAAACCTTGAAAAACAAAAATAAAAGCATTCTCATTCAACAGCCAAATCACCCCCTCCCCCAGACACAGAGAGACGTAGGGTCAGTGAGAGAGGCAGAGAAAATTCTCCAAAACATCCACATTCAAACCAAAATATCTGACTTTCTGTTGATCTGAGCTAATGACTGTAAATTAGAAAGTTGTCCGGCTCGATGAGAACAATATAATTTTTGAGTTTTGTGACTGTGGGTCAAACTGTAAAGCAACCCCCCCACTTTTGTCAAAAGGTGGCGCTACTGAGCCCCTGCACCACGCCCGTTTCTGAAACTTTGCACATGTCTACTGGCTAATAAATGTGATGTGTCTGTCGAGTTTCATGCAATTTCAAGTATGCTAAGAGTCTCAAAAGCATCAAAAAAGAATATTCGAGTTTGAAGCGTTGCCGCGGCGACAGTATCGAAGATATCAATAATCCTTTCACATGTCTACATCTGCCGTGTGTTTACATTACACACCTAAAGTTTTAAGTAAATCGGGTAAAAATAAGAGGGTGATTTCAAAGCATTTTGAAAGTGACACACTTCCTTCTGCCAGTTGGTGGCGCTATAACTTTGACTCACAATACTCACATCCATGCGATCGGCCTGTTACAGCGAACCCACTGCTGAAGTTTCATCGAGATCAATTAATGTATGCAGAAGTTATAACACACTTCCTGTTTCTCTTTTCGCGCCATCATTTCGTTTCCTCGCCACGGCCAAACCGTTCAACATATCAAAAATCCGCCGGCAATATTTCATCCTCAATGTCTTGACTTCATGCTGACCGAGTTTCGTGGCGATTGGTGGAATTCTCTAGGAGGAGTATTTCAAATTCCATTGCATGCCTTTTCCAAAGAACCCTAAATAGACGATTTCCAGTTGGGCTGAGGTAAAAAGTAAAAGTATGAAGGATATATGAAACGATGAGATCTATATGTGTACCGAGTTTCATATTATTACATGCAAGCGTGTTTGATTTATGGACCAAGTTTTCGGACCCCGTTCCAGGGGGCGCCGTCGAGCCCCCCTGCCACGCCCCGGTACCAGCTTCAGCCCGGCCCTAATGGCCGTGGGTTCTGACCCGTGTGCAAAGTTTCAAGAGTTTTCGAGCACGTTAAGAGCCCCAAAAGTGCCCCAATAGTCGTAAAAAAAATAATAATCATAGTCATCCTAACGAAAACAATAGGGCCTTGCCTTTTCAAGGCTTGGGCCCTAATAATAATCCTAACGAAAACAATAGGGTCCTACGACTTTGTGCTTGGGCCCTAATAATAATAATAATCCTAACGAAAACAATAGGGTCCTACGCACTTTGTGCTTGGGCCCTAATAATCTAACGAAAACAATAGGGTCCTCGCACTTTGTGCTTGGGCCCTAATTAAGCTGCGAGCAGCGATGACGGGCCCAAGCCGGTGGCACCGCCACCCCGTGCCTTTAGGGTTGCTGTGCACGATGGGCAATAACGTAACCTCGCTTTGACTGTCGAGAAGAAGATGTGTGCTGTAGAGCTCCAACGAACATTCGCAACGACAGCTCTCGACCTAGTTAGAAGCATTTCTTGTTTGCATGACATGTGGACTTAATAAATCCTTATCTTGAGCCAAATAAACAAGCTGACATTCAGTACAACCTGTGTCTTTTGTTTAGAACACATACAAATGTTATTTATGTACCGTTTTTGTACGGTACATAAATAAATAAAGCACCGTTTTTGAAGACTGCGCATGTGCGAACGTGCTCTACTATGTAAGAACGAGCCGATTATTGAATCTGGAAATGGGTGGGGCCTGTAACACCTTTAGGAACCAAACGTGCAACACTCATAAATACCGGTTGTAAATCACATTCCCTCACTCGTCTTTGAGATGGCTTCACGTGTTTGGATCGTCGGCAGTTCCATCATCCGCACACTGCATACTCGCTTCTGTGAGCAGCGCCTGGACGGAAACCTCGGTCTTCAGTGTGAGATCACCTGGGACGGCAGAGGAGGCAGACTCTGGGAGCAGCTGTTTCCAGCTCTGCGCTCTCTCAGGGCCAAAGCTACAGCTCCAGATATTCTCATTATTCACCTGGGAGGGAACAGTTTGTGTCGGGTGGGCCGCAACCGCCTCGATTTTCTTCGGGAAATAAAGAGTGACCTGACCGAAGTCTTACAAATGTTTCCCAGAACCAGGCTGGTGTTTTCTGGCATTTTACCCCGTCTAAATTGGAGAGGACAGACTGGCAGGACTGGCTATGGCATTGAACGAAGCCGGCGGTGGATCAACGGCGCCATGTCTGGCTTCTTGGCAGAGAGGCAGATGCGCTGCATTCACCACAGAAACATCGGCTTGTTCCATCTGTGCAGAGACGGAGTCCACCTGAGACCAGAGGGAAACCAGCTTCTGCCGAGCAACCTCCGAGAAGCTATGCAGGTGGAACTCAGAAGATGAAGCAACAAATGTCCTTTTAAGGGCAGCAACAATGGCTCTTTTAAGAGCCACATTCACTCATTCAAATAAAAAGCATTTTCCAAGTGTGTGAAATTCGTTGTTCCTCACCTTACTTGATGTCAGGTTTCAGATGACTTGTTTTTAAATAAAAATGTCGATTCCTCTTATCCATTCCTTTGTAAGCATTTCAATATAACTTTCAAACCATTTAAGAATCGTGCGCTGTTTTCTGTGCTAACCACAATCCAAAACGTGCCATAAAGCAGCGGTTCGCAAACTTTTTTGTTTTGGTTTATTTATATAAAGACACAGAGAATATTACTTGCCTTACCGGATTAGAATTATAAAAAAAATAACTAGGGAATCACTAAAACGAGAGAATTATTCTTATTTGATGATACTCTCAAAACATTCCACAACAAATCCTTGAAATTGAATGATATTCAGAACAGAACACGAATAAAAAAATGCTCTCTTTACAATCAAAATGTTTTTACATTTGCGATGTATTTGGATGCTAAACTATTCTTTATTATAGGCTTTGTACTTTACTCAAGCTCCAATACCGACGTAGAAAATCATCCGCTTTACATGCGCAAAAATATGCTTGGAAACATCACAGTGGAGCGGTGCTTACTGTGAATGATACGAATTGTACTACTGACTATTTAAACTAGGGCTGGGCGATATGGCAAAATATATTATCACGATATTTTTTTCCATATTGATCGATATCGATATTTGTTACGATATATAATTTAATAATGCTGCCCGTTTGAAAAGTATACTGATAATGATGCCTGAAGAAACCAGAAGGTTCAATAGTTGAACTATATAGTTTATTAACATAAATAAATAACAATGCAAACATTTAACTGTGCAAACATGGATTGGTTGAGAATATATTTTGTTATAAAAGAATATTGATAAACTTTAAATCTAAATGTTAACATTTTACTTTTAGCAAACATGCTTTATCTGCCTTGACAAAACAATGCAAGTTAGCTTGCCTTGTAACTGATTATAAAATATCAAACTAAAAGCTGTGACTACAGTACTATCACATCAAATTTCTTTGGCAGGGCAGCAAACATTTCAAAATGTTTGCAGAGGTACAACCAAGACAACAAATGTAAACAAGTGAACCACAAAGTCCCTGGCAGATTTAAGTACTTAACTGTCAGATAAATAAAATATTAATTGTGTACTGGTTTTAAATATCTCAAATGTTTTAGAGGTAGCAATCTGAGTAAAAAGTGCAAAATGTAAACATTGTAAACCAGTCACTATGCTACACCTTTTAGGTAGTGCTCGTCATATGTAACTCTAATTACCCAATTATAGGTTTTTTGCCAGAAAGACTAGTCTGCAAAACTTTTGGACGGAGTAACATGGGCCCGCATTTTCATACTCTCGGTGTGGTCGCTGGGATGGTACCTTTTCAGGTGACCGAAAAGGTTTTATTTGTTGTGTTTCCCGTCTTGGTTATCACCGACCGACGGCATATTTCGCAGACCGTCTTTATTTGCGCGTCGTCGCTTTTCAGATATCAAACCACTTCCATATAATTGACGTCTTGTTACCTTTTTTGTCAACAATTTCCTCAGCTTTGGAAGATAGTTCGAGTTCGTCGTTTCCACTCATTTTTTCTTTACACTCACTTTCTTCACTGCCGGTAGCTCAAACAGTGCTCTGCTAGCAAATGGGCGTGTACTTAGACGCACAAGCCAAAATCTGCGTTCTGACTGGCTGTTGTCCGTTTATTTCTGCTTTGTAATAGGCTGTTAGGTCTATCCATATCGAGTAAACATGTCAAAAGTTTATCATCGTAGTCTAAATAAATATTATCGCGATGCCATATCGAGATCGTTTTATCGCCCAGCCCTAATTTAAACAGAGTAATTTTTATATGTTAGGTTTACTATTTTATTATTATATTTTATAGCGGATATAATGAACAGGCTGCGATGTCAAGATTGCAATGATGGAGTGTGTGTGTGTGTGTGTATTTGTAACCTTAAGTAATCATGGTTTATTTATTCATTTATTTATTCATTTGTTCTTTTATTTATTTATTATTTAACATGCATGTGTGCATTATTAAAAGTACCATTGCAGCAACGAGAACGGGTCTGAGCCAAATTATGTTAAAGATGTGTTCTGGTGACTGGCGTGTTTTTAAACCAATCAGATAAGAGTAAATCGAGAGTTAGCGATTAGCTCATCTGATTGGCTACATGAAGAAGGTGGACCCGCCCTCCACTTCGCACTCCCGTTGGAACTACGTCATTTCAACAACAAATGGTAGATTTATCAGAAAATTAATCAGAAAGAAAATCAATCGCAAAGATCGCAAAACAATAATTATAAAAGTGGTTGTTTGCTGCCATTTTTTTGTTTTCTTAAAAATGTAAAACACAAGCATCGATGTTTTATCACAGGTTTACAATAAAAATAAGAGTGTGATTTCAAAGCATTTTGAAATTTGATCATCATTCTCGGACGTTTTGATACGTTCGGATCGATCAGCCCATCCCTACTTTCTTTAGACATATGTTTCATGTGTTGGTTTTAATAAAGACTCGGAGTACTCATAAAACTCACAGAACGAAATATGCGTCACACTTTACTGCGTTCTCAACAACATGTACAAGTCTTCTTCATACGTTAAAACAACGAGAATACAGAAAATAGGCTTAGAACTCCACCTAGTGGTTATATTATAGAATTAAAGGAGAAATTACATGAGACAGCTTTATAACTGAAATGGCTTTAACTGAAATAGACTAAAGTTTAATATAACTATTCTGATAAGTGTATATTTCCAACATCATGTTTGTGTTATCAGTTTCTGTAAGTTTTTGTGACGTGTTTCAGAAAGATAATGGCTTAGACAGAGCAATAGTTTATTTTCATCTTAACCGGACATTAAAGTTGATCACTGCAATAATTCATAATTCAATATATTGATACCCGATATCTTTATCAACTGTTTGTTCAATTGAGACATAAGGGGGTGATTTCAAAGCATTTTGAAAGTGACACACTTCCTTCTGCCAGTTGGTGGCGCTATAACTTTGACTCACAGTAGTCACATCCATGCGACCGCCTCTTCCGAAACACACTGCTGAAGTTTCATCGAGATCAGTTAATGTATGCAAAAGTTATAACACACTTCCTTGCTTTTATGCTTCCTTTGTGTGCTTTTTGGAGCTTCAAAGTTCATTTGCAATGTGTTCCACATTCAAACCAAAATATCTGACTTTCTGTTGGTCTGTTTGTTCACTTGAGACATAAGAGGATGATTTCAAAGCATTTTGAAAGTGACACACTTCCTTCTGCCAGTTGGTGGCGCTATAACTTTGACTCACAATAGTCACATCCACGCGACCGGCCTCTTCCAGTGAAGAAACTGCTGAAGTTTCATCGAGATCAAGTAATGTATGCAGAAGTAATAACGCACTTCCTTGCTGTTTAAGCTGCATTTATGTGCTTTTTTGAGCTTCAAAGTTCTTGTACAATGTGTTCCACATTCAAACCAAAATATCTGACTCTAGGTCAAAGTATGAAACCAATACCCCACTTTTGTCTGAAGGTGGCGCTACTGAGCCCCTGCACCAGGCATCAAAAAAGGAAATTCAAGTTTGAAGAGCTGCCACGACAACAGTATTTAAGATATCAATAATCCTTTCACACGTCTACATCTGCCGTGTGCTTACATTATACACCTAAAGTTTGAAGTAAATCGTGTAACAATAAGTGGGTGATTTTAAAGCATTTTGAAAGTGACACACTTCCTTCTGCCAGTTGGTGGCGCTATAACTTTGACTCACAATAGTCACATCCATGCGATCGGCCTCTTACAGCGAACACACGGCTGAAGTTTCATCGAGATCAATTAATGTATGCAGAAGTTATAACACTCTGACTGTTTCTCGTTTCTCGCCATCATTTCGTTTCCTCGCCACGGCCAAACCGTTAGAGATATCAAAAATCTGCCGGCAATTTTTCATGCTCAATGTCTTGACATCATGCTGACCGAGTTTGGTGGCGATTGGTGGAATTCTCTGGGAGGAGTATTCCAAATTCCATTGCGTGCGTTTTTCAAACAACCCTAAATAGACGGTTTCCTGTTGGTCTGGGGTAAAAAGTAAAAGTATGAAGGATATATGAAACGATGAGATCTATATGTGTACCCAGTTTCATATTATTACATGCAAGCGTGTTTGAGTTATAGACCAAGTTTTCGGACCCTGTTCCAGGGGGCGCTGTCGAGCCCCCCTGCCACGCCCGGGTACCAGCTTCAGCCCGGCCCTAATGACTGCAGGTTCTGACCCGTGTGCAAAGTTTCAAGAGTTTTTGAGCATGTTAAGAGCCCCAAAAGTGCCCCGTAAGTCGTAAAAAAAAAAATAATAATAATAATAATAATAAATATAGCTGCAAGCAGCGATGGCGGGCCCAAGCCGGTGGCACCGCCACCCCCGTGCCTTTAGGGTCGCTGTGCACGATGGGCAATAACATAACCTCGCTTTGACTGTCGAGAAGATGTGTGCTGTAGAGCTTGCATCAGTGTGGGCTCTGCAAAAGTGCGCATCGAGGGCACATATCAACCACAAAGTATGCAAGAATATGTAACGAGGCACACGTGCCAGGTCTTGTGTGTCACACTTGTATAAGGTTCAATATAATTCGATATGGGCCAACTGATCAGAAGATAAGGAGCGGCTACTGGAGAGGGAAACAACACAGCAGGTAGGTGAAAACCAAGAGCTTTTTTTACTGGTTGGAATCTTGTATTCGTTGAAGAAATTCTTAATTGCAATTTGTCTGGAGCATGTAAATCTCAATACTGTAATTTGACAACATACAATGTATGATAATGCTTACAATCAAATCTCTTTTTGAAATTCCAGGAAGTTGGACTCATCAACTCAAACAAATCAACTCAATTGACAACAGTTGTCATATACTTTGTATGAAAATGAAATAATAAAATGAAACTTGGAAAACTCAGACTCAGTTTGGTTATGACCCAATAACATTTTTAGAAACAATAAACAATGTTCTCAAAACAACATATTGCAACTTAATAACTCAAATCACTCTTTCAATTTAAAATGTAACAGTCTTTTCAGCCAAATAAATCAAATGTTCAAAATCCACTGAATTGATTCAGTTAGTGTCAGTTCAGAGTCAAATGACTCGGATCAAAAGAGTTTTTGACTCTTTAGAAGTGTTCAGTTCAGAATCGATGTCTCTCCGTTCAAAGCGTGAGGAAAAATATGCAAAAACAAAGTCCAATTTGTCCGAAAACAAAAGGTTTCTCATACCAGTTTCGATGAGTTCAAGATCAAAGTTCAATCAAATGGTCTCCGTGGGTGGCTCGCCTTTTACATACGCTCATATGCGTTGCACGTATCCAGGATGTTGATCACAATTTCTCGGAAGAAACACACATACAACAAAAAAATACAGCCTTGCAAAAACACAAGGCAGAACAATAATTCATCTTCCATTCAAACACTTTCATCAACAAATATCATGTATACACTTCAAACAACGTATTAACTCAATACCTTGACACTTACACACAACATTGTCACTTTTCATCGACTCGTTTGCATCTTCACATGTGATTAGCTTTAGCCCAACGTGCAAATTAACACTAGCTCACACACTATGCACAAGCGGCCTATATGAACTCAAATGTCACACTACTGATTTGCCGCTGCGTCTGCAACAGTTTCTTGTAAAATGTCAAGTCAATAAACAAAAAAACAACTCACCAAGGCAAGAATTTCACATCTTATTTTGCAAGAAGATAATTTGCGGTGCTTTTTGGCGCTCCGTGTATCTACATCGGTTTTTATTCTCGACTTCGGCGTCAGCTCTTCAAAGTTATCACTTTCACTCAAATGTAATCTTTTGATTGCATTCAAGTTTCTTTTCCTCAATATCTACTTTTTAATGAGGAGTATCTGCTTCGTCAGACTCGCTCGCTCTCTCCCAATGTTTTTTGACAACAGCAGTGTGGCCCGCGCAGTCTCAGTGCGCTGCTACCATTGGCTCATTGGAGTGTCAGTCAATGCAGCACGATCCATAAGTGGATGAAACACTTTCTCTTCTGAAGCACTCGTTGTTCTCTCTTATTCAGCATTTTCTTAATTTTCCCATCTTTTTACACATCTCTCAACTCTTCTACTGGTAGCCTGGATCATCTGGGTTACAAATATCTCAGCTCTGTTGGTCCTTTCAATGTAAGTAAATGAGAAGTGGTGTGAAACAGATCAATAATTAAGTAATTTTTTTACTATAAATCTCTACTTTCACTTTCACAAGCGCTCTTCTCTCTTAAGAGTTCCGTTTCAGTTGTTTTTTTGTTTTTTGGGTGATTTACTTAAGCATATCACCCCTCCTGAGCAGGGTGGACAATTTATAGTAAAAAATATAAAAATACTATATATACTACATACAATATATACTATTTATCTTTTTCACACCCACACCTATAATATCCCTTCTGAAAGTATGGATTAAACCACTGGAGTGTTATGGGTTACTGTTATGTTGCATTTATGTGATTTTTTGGAGCTTCAAAGTTCCAACAGAGAAATTCCCTCCCCCTCCCATACGTGCAGGTCCAGCTGTTTCGTTTTGGTGGTGCGATGAAGACTTTCGTCGAACATCAGCACGAACGGTCCCGTGATTTTGGAAATTAGTCATCATCCGCTATTCCAAAGCGCGTAATGGCTGATGGCTGTAGTTTGCTGGAGACCCTTGACAGCAGTTAGATATTTTTCACTTTTTGAATGAGACTCCAGCGCCCGTACACCCAACATTCCCAATTTAATAGCTTTCTTGCATAAGCAGTAGGCTTCAAATGCGTTATTTGCAACTGGGTTTAACCAAGCACGAAATTCAGATTTTTCAAGCCAAGTATCGCTAAACTTGCACTTCCTCATAGCTGAATAAAATCCGTTTAACGTCTTTCTGTTGTATCCGAGAGACTCGCGCCAATAACACGAAAGCTCAAAGCTGGCTGTTGCATGTTGGTCTATTTTGTAGTCATAATACAGCGAATTATATTTGGACTAGCGAAATAAGAAACTACAACACCACGGAAGTAAAAAAAGAAACATTCCAAAGCGCTGTGGAGCATTTAAATGAGATTTACATGGACGTAGGAAAATTAAGACCTGTTAAAAATTATTTAAGACCTAGAACACAATACTTCAGCAAATTTAAGACTTTTTAAGGCCTTAAATTGTGATTTTGAAATTTTAGACTTTTTAAGACTTTTTAAGACCCCGTGGAAACCCTGTTTTTTTTTTATTTATTTTTTTTTTGTAGAGTATTTTTTATTGTATCACCAAAGCAATGACGCTCACGACTCCCGTTGAAGTATCCAGCATCTCTAAGGTCTGCAAATAACTCCATCCAGAACTGAGACCTATATACATTTTGAAGAGTCCTCAAGCTGATGCTTACACCGTGTACAGCGTATGAGTGGCCCTCGTTAAAATATTGAACGCAATGATGCAGTATGTCTTGTTTTTCCGTCTGGTCCGCGTCTTTTAAAATCTCCAAACACCGTTCTCAACAGTCAACACGTACAAGTGTTCTTCTTACGTTAAAACAACGAGAATACAGAAAATGTGCTTAGACCTCCACCTAGTGGTTATATTATAGAATTAAAGGAGAAATTACATATGAGACAGCTTTATAACTGAAATAGACAAGTTTAATATAACTATACTGATAAGTGTATATTTCCAACGTCATGTTTGTGTTATCCGTTTCTGTAAGTTTTTGTGACGTGTTTCAGAAAGATAATGGCTTAGACAGAGCAATAGTTTATTTTCATCTTAACCGGACATTGAAGTTGATCACTGCAATAATTCATAATTCAATATATTGATACCCGATTTCTTTATCAACTGTTTGTTCAATTGAGACATAAGGGGGTGATTTCAAAGCATTTTGAAAGTGACACACTTCCTTCTGCCAGTTGGTGGCGCTATAACTTTGACTCACAGTAGTCACATCCATGTGACACACTGCTGAAGTTTCATCGAGATCAGTTAATATATGCAAAAGTTATAACACACTTCCTTGCTTTTATGCTTCCTTTGTGTGCTTTTTGGAGCTTCAAAGTTCATTTGCAATGTGTTCCACATTCAAACCAAAATATCTGACTCTAGGTCAAAGTATGAAACCAATACCCCACTTTTGTCTGAAGGTGGCGCTACTGAGCCCCTGCACCAGGCATCAAAAAAGAAAATTCAAGTTTGAGGAGCTGCCACAACAAAAGTATTTAAGATATCAATAATCCTTTCACACGTCTACATCTGCCGGGTGTTTACATTGTACACATAAAGTTTGAAGTAAATCGTGTAACAATAAGTGGGTGATTTTAAAGTATTTTGAAAGTGACACACTTCCTTCTGCCAGTTGGTGGCGCTATAACTTTGACTCACAATAGTCACATCCATGCGATCGGCCTCTTACAGCGAACACACCGCTGAAGTTTCATCGAGATCAATTAATGTATGCAGAAGTTATAACACTCTGACTGTTTCTCATTTCTCGCCATCATTTCGTTTCTCGCCACGGCCAAACCGTTAGAGATATCAAAAATCTGCCGGCAATTTTTCATGCTCAATGTCTTGACATCATGCTGACCGAGTTTGGTGGCGATTGGTGGAATTCTCTGGGAGGAGTATTCCAAATTCCATTGCGTGCGTTTTCAAACAACCCTAAATAGACGGTTTCCTGTTGGTCTGGGGTAAAAAGTAAAAGTATGAAGGATATATGAAACGATGAGATCTATATGTGTACCCAGTTTCATATTATTACATGCAAGCGTGTTTGAGTTATAGACCAAGTTTTCGGACCCTGTTCCAGGGGCGCTGTCGAGCCCCCTGCCACGCCCGGGTACCAGCTTCAGCCCGGCCCTAATGACCGCAGGTTCTGACCCGTGTGCAAAGTTTCAAGAGTTTTTGAGCATGTTAAGAGCCCCAAAAGTGCCCCGTGAAGTCGTAAAAAAAATAATAATAATAATAATAATAAATATAGCTGCGAGCAGCGATGGCGAGCCCAAGCCGGTGGCACCGCCACCCCGTGCCTTTAGGGTCGCTGTGCACGATGGGCAATAACGTAACCTCGCTTTGACCGTCGAGAAGACGTGTGCTGTAGAGCTCGCATCAGCGTGGGCTCTGCAAAAGTTCGCATGGAGGGCACATATCAACCACAAAGTATGTGTGAGCACCCTTCCGATACCTAAAATGAAAAATGAGACACCCTACGGTCTCATGGAGTTAATGGACACACGAAATAAGTACACAAGACTGAAAATTCATATGAAGTGTGCCATTTGAGACAGGGACAGTGCCTAGGACCGTGAACCACAATAGTCACATCTATGGGGTAATTCAAATGTAGAATAATTTTTGATGTCATAGGTCAATATCTTTTGCAGCACTTAAACGTGTTAATCCAGAAGGCCAGTATTTATCCGGAGGTGTCTGTTCAGGTTTATTAATGTAATTATAATTTACGCACTGCTGAAGTTTCATCGAGATCAGTTAATGTATGCAGAAGTTATAACACACTTCCTTGCTTTTATGCTGCCTTTATGTGCTTTTTGGAGTTTCAAAGTTCATTTGCAATGTGTTCCACATTCAAACCAAAATATCTGACTTTCTGTTGGTCTGTTTGTTCACTTGAGACATAAGAGGGTGATTTAAAAGCATTTTGAAAGTGACACATCCCTTCTGCCAGTTGGTGGCGCTATAACTTTGTCTCACAATAGTCACATCCATGTGACACACTGCTGAAGTTTCATCGAGATCAGTTAATGTATGCAGAAGTTATAACACACTTCCTTGCTTTTATGCTGCCTTTATGTGCTTTTTGGAGCTTCAAAGTTCATTTGCAATGTGTTCCACATTCAAACCAAAATATCTGATTTTCTGTTGGTCTGTTTGTTCACTTGAGACATAAGAGGGTGATTTCAAAGCATTTTGAAAGTGACACACTTCCTTCTGCCAGTTGGTGGCGCTATAACTTTGACTCACAGTAGTCACATCCATGCGACCGGCCTCTTCCCGCAAACACACTGCTGAAGTTTCATCGAGATCAGTTAATGTATGCAGAAGTTATAACACACTCCCTTCTTTTATGTTACTTTTGATGTGCTTTTTGGAGCTTCAAAGTTAATTTGAAATGTGTTCCACATTCAAACCAAAATATCTGACTTTCTGTTGGTCTGAGCTAATGACTGTAAATTAGAAAGTTGTTCGGCCCGACGAGATCTAGAAGTGTTCGAGTTTCATATTATTACATGCAAGCATGTTTGATATATGGACAAGTGTTTGAATCCCATTCCAGGTGTCGCTGTCGAGCCCCCTGCCACGCTCGGGTACCAGATTCAGCCCGGCCCTGATGGCCACGGGTTCTGGCCTGTGTGCAAAGTTTCAAGAGTTTTCCAGCATGTTAAGGGCCCCAAAAGTCCCAGAAACCTTGAAAAACAATCAAACAATCAAAAAGCAAATCTAAACCCAACAGAGAACCCCCCCTCCCTCCCCACACACACACACACAAAAAAAATTTGGCAGGCCCATTCTGTCTGTCAGACAGAGAGACACTGAGAGAAAAAACACAGAAAGGGAGGAGGATTGGTCACTCAGAAAGAGAAAAATTTTAAGAAATCCACATTCAAACCACAATATCTGACTTTCTGTTGGTCGGAGCTAATGACTGTAAATTAGAAAGTTGTTCGGCTCGACGAGAACAATATACACGCCGAGTTTTGTAACTGTAGATAGAACTAAGTTATAACACACTTCATGTGTCCTTTTTAGTCATAAATCAATTTCCTCGCCACGGCCAAACCGTTCGAGATATCAAAAATCCGTCCGAATGTAGCATCCTCAATGTCTTGACTTCATGCCGACCGAGTTTGGTGGCGATTGGATTCATTCTCTAGGTGGAAAATATATAATTCCAGAGCACGTGTTTCCAAACAACCCATAATAGCCGACTTCCTGTTGGGCTGGCGTAAAACTTAGAGCACGAAAGTTGTTCGGCCCGACGAGACCTACAAGTGTACCGAGTTTCATATCATTACATGCAAGCATGTTTGATATATGGACAAGTGTTCGAATCCCATTCCAGGGGCGCTGTCGAGCCCCCTGCCACGCTCGGTACCATCTTCGGTCCGACCCTGATGGCCGCGGGTTCCGACCCGTGTGCAAAGTTTCAAGAGTTTTCGAGCATGTTAAGGGCCCCAAAACCTTGAAAAACAAAAATAAAAGCATTTTCACTCCTCAGCAAAATCAGCACCCTCCCCCAGACACAGAGAGACGTAGGGTCAGTGAGAGAGGAGAGAAAATTCTCCAAAACATCCACATTCAAACCACAATATCTGACTTTCTCTTGGTCTGAGCTAATGACTGTAAATTAGAAAGTTGTCCGGCTCGATGAGAACAATATAATTCCTGAGTTTTGTGACTGTGGGTCAAAGTGTAAAGCAACCCCCACTTTTGTCAAAAGGTGGCGCTACTGAGCCCCTGCACCACGCCCGTTTCTGAAACTTTGCACATGTGTACTGGCTAATAAATGTGATGTGTCTGTCGAGTTTCATGCAATTTCAAGTATGCTAAGAGTCTCAAAAGCATCAAAAAGAATATTCGAGTTTGAAGCGTTGCGCGGCGACAGTATCGAAGATATCAATAATCCTTTCACATGTCTACATCTGCCGTGTGTTTACATTATACACCTAAAGTTTTAAGTAAATCGGGTAAAAATAAGTGGGTGATTTCAAAGCATTTTGAAAGTGACACACTTCCTTCTGCCAGTTGGTGGCGCTATAACTTTGACTGACAATAGTCACATCCATGCGATCGGCTTCTTCCAGCGATCACGCTGCTGCAGTTTCATGGAGATCAATTAATGTATGCAGAAGTTATAACACACTTCCTGTTTCTCTTTTCGCGCCATCATTTCGTTTCCTCGCCACGGCCAAACCGTTAGAGATATCAAAAATCTGCCGGCAATTTTTCATGCTCAATGTGTTGACATCATGCTGACCGAGTTTGGTGGCGATTGGTGGAATTCTCTGGGAGGAGTATTCCAAATTCCATTGCGTGCGTTTTCAAACAACCCTAAATAGACGGTTTCCTGTTGGTCTGGGGTAAAAAGTAAAAGTATGAAGGATATATGAAACGATGAGATCTATACGTGCACCGAGTTTCATATTATTACATGCAAGCGTGTTTGAGTTATAGACCAAGTTTTCGGACCCTGTTCCAGGGGCGCTGTCGAGCCCCCTGCCACGCCCGGTACCAGCTTCAGCCCGGCCCTGACAGCCGCGGGTTCTGACCCGTGTGGAAAGTTTCAAGAGTTTTTGAGCACGTTAAGAGCCCCAAAAGTGCCCCAATAGTCGTAAAAAAAAAAATAATAATAATAATAATAATCCTAACTTGAAAACAATAGGTCCTACGCACTTTGTGCTTGGGCCCTAATAATAATCCTAACGAAAACAATAGGGTCCTCACGACTTTGTGCTTGGGCCCTAATAATAATAATAATAATAATCCTAACTGAAAACAATAGGGTCCTCACGACTTTGTGCTTGGGCCCTAATAATAATCCTAACTGAAAACAATAGGGTCCTACGCACTTTGTGCTTGGGCCCTAATAATAATAATAATAATAATTAAAGCTGCGAGCAGCGATGACGGGCCCAAGCGGTGGCACCGCCACCCTGGGCCTTTAGGGTCGCCAGCGCACGACGGGCAATAACGTAAGCTTCGCTCGACCGTCGAGAAGATGTGTGCAAATTCCAAGAAATCCACATTCAAACCAAAATATCTGACTTTCTGTTGGTCTGTTTGTTCACTTGAGACATAAGGGGTGATTTAAAAGCATTTTGAAAGTGACACACTTCCTTCTGCCAGTTGGTGGCGCTATAACTGACTCACAATAGCAACATCCATGCGATCGGCCTCTTACAGCGAACACACTGCTGAAGTTTCGTCGAGATCAATTAATGTATGCAGAAGTTATAACAGACTTCCTGTTTCTCTTACTGCCTTCTGCCAGTTATTATAGGCTTTGTACTTTACTCACGCTCCAATACCGACGTAGAAAATCATCCTCTTTACATGCCAAAAATATTGCTTGGAAACATCACAGTGGAGCGGTGCTTACTGTGAATGATACTGAATTGTACTACTGACTATTTAAACAGAGTAATTTTTATATGGTAGGTTTACTATTTTATTATTATATTTTATTGCGGCTATAATGAACAGGCTGCAATGTCAAGATTGCAATGATGGAGTGTGTGTGTGTGTGTATTTGTAACCTTAAAGGGGTCATATAATGCCATTTTTGTACAAGTTAATATGAATCTTTAGGGTCTAAATGAAAACTTTGTAATATACTTTTATTAAAAATTCTCATTAGTATTTTAAGAAAACACTAATTTTAACTGCTCAAAAACAGCTCCGTTTTCAGCACGCCGTTTCAGTGCATATGACTTTAAATGATAATGAGGTTTGGTCACCCCCCTCCCTCCGTTCTGGGGGAATTGTAGTCTTGAATCATATGCATTTGCAAGACGTAAACAGTATTTTGCCAGTATTGTGTTACCATTCATCTTCATGCAGTTCTAACTGTTTTTTGACATTACTTCTTAATCAGTAACATACAAGTAAACCAGGTGTAACTTAGTGTTACCATGTTAACTGTAACACCTGCGTACACAGTTTTTAATAACACAATAACCATAACGCGTTGTTCATTATAAACGTGGGATTATGAATTATATTGAGAACGTCGTAACGTTATGGAAAACATGCCGTAATGTACCCTGAGTGTAAACATTAGCCACATGCAGTTTAGCGTTGTTTTGGTTAAACTCACCTCTGAATGCTGCTTTACCTGCAGTTGAGCGTTGTTAAACTCACCGATGAATGGGGTTGTACACCACAATGAGCGTTGTTAAACTCACCGATGAATGCGGTTGTCTATGAACGCGCTAAACCTTTGCTGAGAGGGCAATTTGATATCAGATTGTGAGGGTTTTTAAACATAAAAAAACTGTTGGAGGGCCAGATAAAGATGATCTGGGGGCCACCATTATACTAGCCCTGCCATAGATCATTTATTGTAGCCTATTCCTTTTTATTTTTATTTATTGCAGTCTCGACCCATTCAGCAGCAGACCAAAAGCGTGCGTGCAGGTCCAGCTGTTTCGTTTTGGTGGTGCGATTAAGACTTTCGTCGAACATCAGCACGAACGGTCCCGTGATTTTGGAAATTAGTCATCATCCGCTATTCCAAAGCGCGTAATGGCTGATGGCTGTCGTTTGCTGGAGACCCTTCACAGCAGTTAGATGTTTTTCACTTTTTGAATGAGACTCCAGCTCCGTACACCCAACATTCCCAATTTAATAGCTTTCTTGCATAAGCAGTAGGCTTCAAATGCGTTATTTGCAACTGGCTTTAACCAAGCACGAAATTCAGATTTTTCAAGCCAAGTATCGCTAAACTTGCACTTCCTCATAGCTGAATAAAATCCGTTTAACGTCTTTCTGTGGTATCCGAGAGACTCGCGCCAATAACACGAAAGCTCAAAGCTGATTGGCTGTTGCATGTTGGTCTATTTTGTAGTCATAATACAGCGAATTACATTTGGACTAGCTGAAATAAGAAACTACAACACCACGGAATTAAAAAAAAAAACATTCCAAAGCGCTGTGGAGCATTTAAATGAGATTTACATGGACGTAGGAAAATTAAGACCTGTTAAAAATTATTTAAGACCTAGAACACAATACTTCAGCAAATTTAATACTTTTTAAGGCCTTAAATTGTCATTTTGAAATTTTAGACTTTTTAAGACTTTTTAAGACCCCGTGAAACCCTGTTTTCTTTTTTTTTTTTTTTTTTTGTAGAGTATTTTTTATTGTATCACCAAAGCAATGACGCTCACGACTCCGTTGAAGTATCCAGCATCTCTAAGGTCTGCAAATAACTCCATCCAGAACTGAGACCTATATACATTTTTAAGAGTCCTCAAGCTGATGTTTACACCGTGTACAGCGTCACGAGTGGCCCTCGTTAAAATATTGAACGCAATGATGCAGTATGTCTTGTTTTTCCGTCTGGTCCGCGTCTTTTAAAAACTCCAAACACCGTTCTGAACAGTCAACACGTACAAGTCTTCTTCTTACGTTAAAACAACGAGAATACAGAAAATGTGCTTAGACCTCCACCTAGTGGTTATATTATAGAATTAAAGGAGAAATTACATATGAGACAGCTTTATAACTGAAATGGCTTTAACTGAAATAGACAAGTTTAATATAACTATTCTGATAAGTGTATATTTCCAACATCATGTTTGTGTTATCTGTTTCTGTAAGTTTTTGTGACGTGTTTCAGAAAGATAATCGCTTAGACAGAGTAATAGTTTATTTTCATCTTAACCGGACATCACAGTTGATCACTGCAATAATTCATAATTCAATATATTGATACCCGATTTCTTTATCAACTGTTTGTTCAATTGAGACATAAGGGGTGATTTCAAAGCATTTTGAAAGTGACACACTTCCTTCTGCCAGTTGGTGGCGCTATAACTTTGACTCACAGTAGTCACATCCATGCGACCGGCCTCTTCCCGCAAACACACTGCTGAAGTTTCATCGAGATCAGTTAATGTATGCAAAAGTTATAACACACTTCCTTGCTTTTATGCTGCCTTTATGTGCTTTTTGGAGCTTCAAAGTTCATTTGCAATGTGTTCCACATTCAAACCAAAATATCTGACTTTCTGTTGGTCTGTTTGTTCACTTGAGACATAAGAGGATGATTTCAAAGCATTTTGAAAGTGACACACTTCCTTCTGCCAGTTGGTGGCGCTATAACTTTGACTCACAATAGTCACATCCACGCGACCGGCCTCTTCCAGCGAAGAAACTGCTGAAGTTTCATCGAGATCAAGTAATGTATGCCGAAGTTATAACACTCTGACTGTTTCTCGTTTCTCGCCATCATTTCGTTTCCTCGCCACGGCCAAACCGTTAGAGATATCAAAAATCTGCCGGCAATTTTTCATGCTCAATGTCTTGACATCATGCTGACCGAGTTTGGTGGCGATTGGTGGAATTCTCTGGGAGGAGTATTCCAAATTCCATTGCGTGCGTTTTTCAAACCCTAAATAGACGGTTTCCTGTTGGTCTGGGGTAAAAAGTAAAAGTATGAAGGATATATGAAACGATGAGATCTATATGTGTACCCAGTTTCATATTATTACATGCAAGCGTGTTTGAGTTATAGACCAAGTTTTCGGACCCTGTTCCAGGGGGCGTTGTCGAGCCCCCCTGCCACGCCGGGTACCAGCTTCAGCCCGGCCGTAATGACCGCAGGTTCTGACCCATGTGCAAAGTTTCAAGAGTTTTTGAGCATGTTAAGAGCCCCAAAAGTGCCCCGTAAGTCGTAAAAAAAAAATAAATAATAATAATAATAATAATAATAATAATAATAATAATAATCCTAACAAAAACAATAGGGTCCTACGCACTTTGTGCTTGGGCCCTAATAATAATAATAATCCTAACGAAAACAATAGGGTCCTACGCACTTTGTGCTTGGGCCCTAATAATAATAATAATAATAATAATCCTAACGAAAACAATAGGGTCCTACGCACTTTGTGCTTGGGCCCTAATAATAATAATCCTAACGAAAACAATAGGGTCCTACGCACTTTGTGCTTGGGCCCTAATAATCCTAACGAAAACAATAGGGTCCTACGCACTTTGTGCTTGGGCCCTAATAATAATAATAATAATAATAATAAATATAGCTGCGAGCAGCGATGGCGGGCCCAAGCCGGTGGCACCGCCACCCCCTGTGCCTTTAGGGTTGCTGTGCACGATGGGCAATAACATAACCTCGCTTTGACTGTCGAGAAGATGTGTGCTGTAGAGCTTGCACTGCAAAAGTGCGCATTGAGGGCACATATCGACCACAAAGTATGCGTGAGCACCCTTCCGATACCTAAAATGAAAAATGAGACACCCTACGGTCTCATGGAGTTAATGGACACATGACATAAGTACACAAGACTGAAAATTCATATGAAGTGTGCCATTTGGGACAGGGCCTAGGACCGTGAACCACAATAGTCACATCTATGAGATTTCAAATGAAGAATAATTTTTTATGTCATAGGATGTCATAGGTCAATATCTTTTGCAGCCAGTATTTATCTGGAGGTCTTTGTACAGGTTTATCAATGTAATTATAATTTACGCTTATGTGTTCCTATGATATGCAATGGAGGTACATTTTTATGTTTAACATGGGTGTATTCACAATACATAGCATACGATATAATATCTTACGATTATTTATCATTATGTTAAGTACATCACACAAATTTGACTGTATTCACCTGTAATGTCTCCAATAAGTACAGTATATATTGGCCTGTATGGCCAAGATATATTGCCTTAGCTAGACTTTAGCTAACCTATTACATTAGCTAGTAGCTCATGAGTCATGAATGTTAGCAAGACACAAGTTAACTATATTTGCTTTTGGCTAATTAGCTGTATAGTCGAGGCACTGTACACCACGCGGAGGGAGGGAGGGAGGGCGGGCATAGACAAAATCTCATCTACCGACCTGATGTTTTGATTTTTTATTTAATAAATATATTTGTTTGACAGGGAAGCTGTGTGCAAACAGGAATATATATATTAATTTATTTATAAAAATAAATAAAAAACACCCCAGAAAAAAGGGCACTTTCTCTCGAGGAAGAAAAAGGGCAGGTGCTCAAGCCCCTTTGATGTCTATGTGTGCACGTGCCTGAGGGTGAGTAAATGATGAGAGAAATATCTTTTTGGGGTAAACTCATTTTATTTGAAAGACTATCTAGGCACATAATAACACTGCATTGCTGTGACTGTTTATAACTATTTCAAAATGTACAAGCTCACACTTTAAATGGTCAGTGCTTTGATTTTTAAATCATTAAAATAGCAACAGATCAGAGAAAAAAATGGAGATTGAGTGATTATTTTTACATTTTACATGCCATTCAAAAACGTGGCATTTTACAACATAAGAGAGAAATAAAAAAAACTTTAAATAATACCATTTGTACTTTTCAATGATTTGGGATGTCAATGTTCAGGGCGATTTGGAGCTTCAAAGTTCCAACAGAGAAATTCCCTCCCCCTCCCCCTCCCCTCCCCACACACACACACACACACAGACAGAATGGCAGGGCCACTATGTCTGTCAGAGAGAGACAGGGAGAAAAAACACAGAACGGGAGGGGGCACTCTGTCTGTCAGAGAGAGAAAAATTCCAAGAAATCCACATTCAAACCACATTATCTGACTTTCTGTTGGTCGGAGCTAATGACTGTAAATTAGAAAGTTGTTCGGCTTGACGAGAACAATATACACACCGAGTTTTGTAACTGTAGATAGAACTAACTAAGTTATAACACACTTTATGTGTCCTTTTTTAGTCCTAAATCAATTTCCTCGCCACGGCCAAACCGTTCGAGATATCAATAATCCGTCCGGAATGTAGCATCCTCAATGTCTTGACTTCATGCCGACCGAGTTTGGTGGCGATTGGATTCATTCTCTAGGAGGAATATATATAATTCCAGAGCATGTGTTTCCAAACAACCCATAATAGCCGACTTCCTGTTGGGCTGGCGTAAAACTTAGAGCACGAAAGTTGTTCGGCCCGATGAGATCTACAAGTGTACCGAGTTTCATATTATTACATGCAAGCATGTTTGATATATGGACAAGTGTTCGAATCCCATTCCAGGGGGCGCTGTCAAGCCCCCCTGCCACGCCCGGGTACCATCTTCGGCCCGGCCCTGATGGCCGCGGGTTCTGACCCGTGTGCAAAGTTTCAAGAGTTTTCGAGCACGTTAAAGGCCCCAAAACCTTGAAAAACAAAAATAAAAGCATTCTCACCCAACAGCCAAATCATCCCCCTCCCCCCAGACACGTAGGGTCAGTGGGAGAGGCAGAGAAAATTCTCCAAAACATCCACATTCAAACCAAAATATCTGACTTTCTGTTGGTCTGAGCTAATGACTGTAAATTAGAAAGTTGTCCGGCTCGATGAGAACAATATAATTACTGAGTTTTGTGACTGTGGGTCAAAGTGTAAAACCAACCCCTCACTTTTGTCAAAAGGTGGCGCTACTGAGCCCCTGCACCACGCCCGTTTCTGAAACTTTGCACATGTCTACTGGCTAATAAATGTGATGTGTCTGTCGAGTTTCATGCAATTTCAAGAATGCTAAGAGTCTCAAAAGTATCAAAAAGAATATTCGAGTTTGTAGCATTGCCGCGCAACAGTATCCAAGATATCAATAATCCTTTCACATGTCTACATCTGCCGTGTGTTTACATTACACACCAAAAGTTTTAAGTAAATCGGGTAAAAATACGAGGGTGATTTTAAAGCATTTTGAAAGTGACACACTTCC